>NC_045744.1:28510878-28534377 GCF_008692095.1 Etheostoma spectabile
GTGAGAACTCATAAATAACTACAAATAACTAATGTTAGGGAAATCTGTTTGTGTTTTGTCAGATATTTTGTTTTAAATATATATCGGCCTATAGATTGGAATGTTGTGATTTTAAGTAGCCAAACATTTGTATTGGTATCGGCCTTAAAGATCCTTTATTGGTCAGGCTCTAATGTATACAGCACTATATGTTACGGTCTCGCTTTGTCAGACCTTCCTCCACAGCGCTGCTAAGGAAGGTCTGGCTAGTCCACACAGCATTCTGTGATGGGAGAAAAACATGCTCTGGTTTACTGGCATTTCTTTTAACCAATCACAATTGTCATGGGTGGCGTTAAGCGGTGCCTCTGCAAAATAGACTTGGGAAGAAATTTGTTTTGGTTCAAAAGTTGTTTGTTTAGAATGCCAACATAAAGAAAGCAGAAGGTAATGAACTGGGCAAAAAGAGCGTGATCCAGCGAAATTCACGGCGGCTACAGTATTACAGAGGGATGGCAAGTCTCAATTCAATTCAATTCAATTCAATTTTATTTATAGTATCAATTCATAACAAAAGTTATCTCAAGACACTTTACAGATAGAGCAGGTCTAGACCACACTCCAGAATTTACAAGGACCCAACAGTTCTAGTAGTTTCCTCCAGAGCAAGCAACAGTGCGACAGTGGTGAGGAAAAACTTCCTTTTAGGCAGAAACCTCGGTCAGACCCAGGCTCTTGGTAGGCGGCGTCTGACGGGCCGGTTGGGGTTAGTGGAAATAACAAAAATAGAAAAAATAGTAGTTTGTAGCAGTTCTTTGTAGTAGTTCATGGCATAGCAGGGCACTGTGCGGCATTACAAGGCACAGCAGGACGTAGCAGGGCACCGCAGAGTGTAGCAGATCTCACCATCGATGGTATGTCATTGGACATTTATATATCCTCAGCAGACAGCACACAGGTGATTAAAAAGGCTTCATGGTTGTGGGATCAACTCCCTCCCAGACAAACTCCCTACCAACAGCTAAAGTGATGACATCATCAAAAAGAGGCGGTAAGCGTGGGAATCACCAGAGCCATATTGCGATTTTAAACATAAGCGACATTGGAATTAAATACCTTTTTTTCCAACTTCAAATTATGTCCCCGAAGGAAAACTTTGTCAACATCTGTTTAATCTAAAAATTTGTTTCTTCATCTCACTTCAATTATCAATACATTCTCATGTGCAATTTATATAATACAAGATCAATACTTGGCTTCTGTGCTGTATCAATTTTCCTCCCACCCCTAGTAAACAATAGCACTCTGTTCTTTCATTGGTCGTGCTCCTGCACTCAGGGGGTCACACTCAGCACTCAGATTCAGTCGCGTGGCGCTGGCCTCGTCGTCAAAAGCCACAGCCACTCATCATGTGCTCATCATAGCCTGATCCAGATGCAGCCAAATGCAGAACACAAGCCGAGCCTCTACCTGTCCACTGTGTGAGTGCCGGAGCTTCACATTCATCACAGTAATCAACTGATTGATTAATTGGCTGACCTCATTTAATTTTTAAGAGGAAAGCAATATAATCCCTTATAAATAATCCCTTTTCCAACTCGATGGGCGGCACCAAGCATGCATTTGAAAATATCACTGCAAGCAATTAGATAACACTACAACCAATGTTTACTGACTGATTCCGGACTTCGACATCGCAGCTCCATCGTCATCTGTTTAGCTCGCCTCTGGCCCATCTTTATCAGATACACCGATGTGATTGGAGCAGCTCGGCTCCAAGGGCATGGGTAAAGAGCATAATTACTCATTTCCAGAGTGACTCGCTGAGCAAATTCAAATTGTGCTCTCACGAGAACTCTGGATTTTCAGGGTATATATTCCTTGCAGCTGTCTTTAAAAGTTCAAGGATAACAGAATTAGGCCTAGAAGCTTGTTTCTGGGTTCATCAATAGACTGTTTTAGAATCTTAAATTGAACAACTTGATGATTTTAAATCCTCCATTTAAGAAAAGAAGGGGTGTTTGAAGCAGATATAATGAAAGGAAAGGTATACCTACTGTAGGTCACAAAGATAGCAGGTTATTTTTTCCACTCTCTGTTTTAACGTTTAGCAGTCTGATCTCATTTTCACCTTGGAATAAAATGCAATGTAACTGGATACGGATGCTAATACAGTAAAGAAATGCCCATTTCAATCTGGTCCTTTAGACCACCTACGGAGGTGATCAAACCTCAGCCAACAGTAAATTCAGTCCACACAGTGTGTGTTCACATCTTGCAAACCGTGCAGAAAAGTCTAAACTCCCTCCAAAGTTTGCCATCCACTCAGCTTCTCCAAAGACACCTACAGAACCCCACTCCATTCCCACCAGTTCTCAGTACTTTTCCTCTTCCATAGCATTTACAGTAGTTGCAAACTGCAGCAAAAAACCACACGTCATCATTTTTGTTGCCTTCCAGGAAAGACTCATAAAAGACGACCTTTTCCAGTTCAATGAAAAGCAAATCCAGGCTCCATGGTATCAAGTCTAATGATCCTGCACCCGTCATGCTTGTTCTTGTTGACAATGCAACCTCCCAAACTACTTTCCTCCTTTGAAAAGGGCGCCTGAAAAATTTGATACGATTACAATGCAACCATAAACAGTAATGAAAACTCATTTACTAAACGCCAGGTACTGTACAAATGCAGGGACATTTAAATAATACAGACTGCATTTTAATAGCAGTACAGGATGAGCGTTTAAGGTTTAAGCAGTGTGGTACAGTGTGATTGGGAGCAGCAGTGCACTGGAACCATAAATAAACTCCACTGAGCAGTAGCTGAGTTGCAATACAAAAACTCAATGCTATATCCATACCCTATTCCAGAACACAATACACAGGCAAACAAAACAATAACAAATATGCTATAGGAAACTATAGCTAACTATAGCGAATTTTGAAAACTGCTTCAGTACAATAACATACTTTTGAGAAAAGTAGCACTCAGTTTAATCGCCCTCGCTTTTAATCAGTCAGTCAATGCTAACACTAAAACTTCCCTGTACAGTATGTGCCAATACAGGACAAAGCCTTAAGCACCTGGTCTGTCAGTCTCATTGCTGATTTACTTTGACATTGGATCAGCTTGTGAAGCAGTGGCGTCAGACTCTGCTTCAGAGTGTAGCCAATTCAGTGATACCCTGGTATTTATACATTATAAATGATTTCCACAAAAAACAGACATTTATTATATTGTTATATTATAGAGAAGGAAAGTAAAATGGCAGAATGTGTCAAGTTTGTTATCACAGAAACACCATGCTTGCAGCAAAACATGTTCAGAAGTACTTCAAGTAAGTATCAAATCATATGTGAATACAGACAGTTGGCAAAGATTCTTTCCAATGGGAATAATGTCTATGATAGTTTATATTCAGAGCACCTTTCCCTAGCACTGGCTGTATATACTATTGACAAGGACTGCAAATTAGCCTATGGTTAAAAGTCCCACATACATTGCATCAGTTTCACTTTAGATGTAACGATGCTTATTTGTATTGTCCCTGACAAATAAACTGGCAAAATAAATAAATATGTGCCAATACCATGTTAGACTATTGATAAGACTCAGCGTCCACTGAAAGGACATTAATATCAGCAGAAACCACACTAGGGAGAATTCCCAAGACAGCACACAGGTGAATTAAAATGGCTTTTAGGTTGTGGGATCAGCGATAAGATCCTGCCCCTCCCCCACCCAGCACACTCCCGACCACCAGCCGAAGTGATGGCATCATCAAAAAGAGGCAATAAACAAGAGCAACCTCTGCTCTTTCATTGTTGGAGCTCCTGCGCTGGGGGGGGGGGAACCTCAGCACTCAGACTCAATCAATACAAATGCTGCGCTTCATAGCCACGCACAGGCATCTTCCGGCACCCCCGTCATGAGTTTCACACAGCGCAATGATGGGCTTCCACAACACTGTACTGACCAGTGACAGGATGGGTGATTTCTACCCCTGCAGCAATCAATTAAAACACCCATTGGAGAATTCCGGCAGGTAATGGGAGAAAAAAACGAGGTAGGGTTGGGGGTGGTGAGAGCTAGGGACCTGATCAAAGAAAAAGCCAGCCCAATAATTAGGACTCTTGTGCAAACAAAGTGAATTTATTTATTCCACGACAGTTTTTGTTAGGTTTGTTTAACCTGAGAGTAAGCAGAGTTTGTCACCCACTTTACAAATTATGTATTCTCTAGTTTCTAAATGACATTAGCTGTTATTATGATCCTAGCAGGTAGAGATTGATCTGTTCTGATGGAATCTCCCATTGCCTGAGTGGGCCTGGCTGGATGAGATCTGCCTCAGATTGATGAGGTCTAATGGATTCTTGTTTGGCTGCTTGCAATGCCTTCAAGATCTGACGGTACTGGCGCACCACTGCATTTTGATTCTGCCTAATTTAGCCACAAATTACTCATCAACATTTGTGCCTTGTTGAGCTGATAGTTTTCTCTTCCTGTCGCTTCCGCGTGTGAAATGTTCCAGCATGTCTGAAGAGCTACATGAAGATAACATGAACGCGTGATGCAAATCATCCCCAGGGCTCTGGTGCCCATGGCTGAATCTTTGTTGGAAGTTTAATCAATCAGCCACAGCGCCTTAATTAATCGCCATGATGAACAGGAGAAATAATTGGTTTTCTGCCAGATGTGAATCGGTTGCAAACTAATGCCAGCCAATCAGGATCCAATTTATAATCACAAAACTGATCTGGACGACAAAACACTTAGAGGATCACAGAAGAATAAACACAAAAGACAAAGCAATATGGCTTTGGATTTAAAATTCTGATAGGACACAGTTGCTTCTGCATATTGTACTGAGGTATTTCAGACGCCTAATTGGATCTATACAGTGTCAAAATAATCATCAGTGTCATTGTCTTCTTTTCTTTAAAAAAACAAAAAAACATATTGCTAATTAATTGACATGAGAAGAAATAATTGAGCTCCTCCCCAGCTGTTTCTCTATGAATCTGCAGAAAACTAATGAGAGTGTCTGCTTTTCTAGAGAAGCAGCAGATGTCATTAACTGCAGCCCACATTGAAAATACCGATCTACCCAACTCCAATCAGACCAGGTAACCAGTGGCTGAAAAGAATGGAATGAACTGGAGCCAGTAAATAGCCAGGGTCGAGATTGAAAACCACTGGTTTAGCCCAGTGCCAGCAGAGCCAAATGGAAAAATAGCTTAGGCCTCTTATTAATGTCACAGTGGCTAGGCGGTAATTCCCCCAGGCTCTGTGTACCTTGGCTTGTTAATGAGTCACTGCTTATCAGTCAGCCTTGTTAACAGGCAGAGGCCTCCCATCCAAACCGCCTACTGCTATTGTGTGCTAGCCGTACTGTGTATTAGCCAAATGTTCTCGCATCTTGGCACACAGGAAGTCAACAGTAAACAACCGCAGCACACACAGGAAGTGGGCATCGAGCCAACGAGAAAAAGCTTGTCCAGGGGGGAAGGAGCCCATTTTGTGGCAGGATAAAGTGAACCGCTGGCAGAGGCACATACACGCGGAGCACTCCCGCCTGTAAATCTTACCACATTAACGATTGGTCCACTCTGTTCCCGTCCTTTAATTCTTATTCATTATTGGCCTCAGCTGGAAGCATTGGGATTCATTCACTTCTTCCAATAGACAATTATGCATGTTTTCCTGTCCCAAAATGCAAACATTCTCCTGGGGTCTGGGATCAGGGTGCCGTGAAGTTGAGGGCCAGGTGGCTGATGGGAGGCCACACCGCTCTGCAATACAGACGTTGTGCTCAGTGCTCAGGCTGATGGACCCTCCACACTCTACAGCAGCCCCGAGGTAACTGGGTCAGCAGTACAGAACCAGGGCACAGCCGGCCAATTGCATGCCTAATCTGTGCCCTTCTGAGAGGCACTTTCCATCCGCAGCGCATGGCTGCACATCCAGCTGGTTAAATGGATATGTCAAATGACGCACAAATAGTGTCTCCCCGATTTGTTCACTCACTCTAAGGAAGCCTGGTCACATACAAATCCAGAAAAAAACAGAGTTAGTGCTGTCCTTTCCCTGACACACATCAAATGAAGATGGGTCAGGGGAAGTAGTTGGGAGTCCAGAGTTGGGTAGGAATTTAAGAGGTGATGACATGCAGACTGTTGCTGTATGATAATCCACCCTATAACTCTCTTTCCTTCTTTGTTTGATCAAAATTCCTGCATGACTTTAATTGACCATGGACTCTGAGCATAGCAATGATGGGCAGTCCGGCTCTCTGATGGCTCATCTGCTCTCGCATTGATTTGCTGTGCTCATCGTTTTTCCTCTCCGATACATAACATTGAATTATTTATGCTAAGTAGATCCTTCTGTTCCAGGGCCTCTTAGCATGCAGATCTCCATTATGACGACGTTATCTGACTGTCCGCCCCACCCCATCTTCTACTTAACTGCTGCTTTGGCACAACAACACCAATCAGACAGATTGGAGCAGATGTGAGCGATGGACCGGTGCTCGGCAGCTTACACACATTCTCCTCCGAAACTGCAACACCAGTTTGCCACATTGCTCAAATGCCTGGAAACTATAGAACAGTGAACACAAGATCCATATAAATATATATATATATATATATTATATATTCTCTCTTTCTTCCTGTCTGCTGAATTTTGGCACCGCTCCTCTGTGTTGTATGTGAGCTCCCGTAGGACCTGAGTTCTTTGTTTGCCAGTGAGAAAGTCTAAAATTATCAGTATTTCTTGCACCATTGCCACCAAGACAAATTATTGTAGTTTGTTGATGAAAGAAATTATGATTAATGTCCTCCTAAGTAGCACAAAAATTATAATTCAATTTATTTTATTACAAAAGTTACTGTGATTGATTTCAATTCAGCAATGTTATCGGTTCTGTTATAGTGTAGTTAATATTAGTATCTGACATGCTTTGATAGTAAACGCTAATGACAACATGACTGTGAGTTCAAGTAAATGGTCTACAACGTGCACACTGAAACTCTGTTAAGTCAGCACTCCGTCCCTGCTTCCCTTCTACCCTCAATTGCACTCTTTGACGTGTTTTCTCATCTCCTAAACACTGTCAGACATCCCAGGCTTAATTACTCTCCTTGACTGACATGATAATGTAAAACAGCTCTTAGGTGAAACCAAAGCAGGAATTGGTCATGCATGGTCTGGCTTCCCGCTAGGCACACCTTAATCAAATGTGACATGAGTCTGAATGGGAGCCAAAATCGTTTTCGGACCCAAATAACGAACCGCTACCTGGGTTTCAATGACGAGCTACACAGTTGGGGTCAGCGCTCTGATGAGAGATTGATATTTCATCATCAGCACCTCAATCTGGAGATTGTTTGTGCATTTCTCATCTCCAACAGCTTTCTGGGGCCTTGACAGGCCTACATTTGCATTTGTTTATCAGTGATCTCATCCCGGCTTCTTGGCACAGCAGATTGTTTCTCAATCTTTACTGCACTGACCACTGTGAGCTCCCACTGACAACCCTCCACATTTCATACACAAACTTGCAGAAACACAAGTATGCATAATTCAACAGAAAGTAAAAACAGCTGATGTGGATAAATGAAGTGGAAGTACAGTAAATGTGGTGTGAGCTTGCATATTTGTATGCATACACGTGTACACTGTGCATGTGTCCACTCCATGCATGTGCATTAACCAATTTGCAAAATTGTGTGGGTGTGCACTAGTGAGTGCAAGGGGCCTCTGAGAATATATATTGCAAATGCAAATCGAGGAACGTCTATTACAAGCCTTCGTGCCTGCGATATCGTCTTACGGTTCTTTGCCAAACACTCAGAGCAATTAAATCCTTACTGTAATGAGAAAATGCCAACAGGACTCTGCCTGAGTCAATCAATTTTCTATGGATTGAGGGACAATCATGATGCGCCTTTTCGCCACCAGCACGATTTGCCCTCTATGGGTTGTATTACAGGCAGCCAGTCGCTTGAGTGTTATGTAATTGGAAAAGCATATTGGACAGTGTATTTCTCTTCCCTGGGTGTTCACAGCAGGGATGATATCGTTACAAAGTGCTTCACTCAGCAAATCCTCCCTTACTGTCCACTTCAGCCACGCCCATCTCATCCTATGTTGAGCTTCAGCCATGACGAGTGTCATGTGTCTGTGCTGTTTGTGTGTATAGTGTGTGTGTGTGTGTGTGTGTGTGTGTGTGTGTGTGTGTGTGTGTGTGTGTGTGGTGGCGTGCGTGCGTGCGTGTTAAATGTGCACACTCTTGTGTTTCCATTTGAGAAAGTACACAATGATGACTGTTTATCTCCAGGTTGCATGAACCTCTGAGACATGTGGAAAGACAGAAATGCTGAGCAGGTGAACTGAAAGGATGTCATGAGAGAGAAAGGGGAAAAAGAGGAAGCCAGGGGCAAGCTACTGCAGCAAAGGACCGTAGTATGCGTATGTGAGTGTGGTGTGTGTTGTTGCGTGTGTGTGTGTGTGTGTGTGTGTGTGTGTGTGTGTGTGTGTGTGTGCGTGTGTGTAGTCCTGTGCCCACGTGCAAGTCACACACATTCCTCAAAAAACAACGGCAGAAATTCCACTGGGGTCCGGGGAGGTGGGAGTGTCCCATGTGCTTATTAACGGCTCTCTGATTCCCTTGTCATCATACAGGAAACAACAAAAAAGCCTCAAGCCAAGAGATAAGGGACACCACCAGAGACAGAAAGAGAGGGTCGGGGAGGTCAGGGGGCCCAGACACACACAGCCAGATCCAGAGAATAGGAGGCAAAGAGGAAGAGAGAGGTGCTTACCGAAGATAATGTTGCTGTGAACCACTGCTGCGAACAGTACCGTCAATAAGCTGACACTCCATAATGTGGAGGGGGCTGATGGGAGGGCCATGGTTAGGCACACAGATCCGCCTGTCTCACTGAATCCTCAGGAGGGCAGAGGAGCTCTGGAGTGTCACCTGCAGGGAGAGCAGTGGAGAGATAAGGAAAACAAGCAGGGCAAGCCGACTGGCCACTAATTGTGTCCCCTGCCATTGGTTGGCTGCTGCTAAATAAACGACTGGCCCACCCCTTGCTCAGCCATTGCTCCATGGCTATTCATCGATCTGCTTGTGTCATACCATACTGAGAGGCGATTGAGAGGGGGGGTTATAGAGCCAAACAGCAGAAAGGATGGGTGATGGTGGTGGTGTATAGGTGGTAATGAGGAGAGCAGAGGAGGGGGTTATATTACTGTGAATGTATTCATTCACTCTACCAAGATGCGCGCATGTGGAGGGAAGGAAAACTACTGTCTTGGACAGCCCATATACAAGCTCCAACTAATTCCCTTTAATTGGAAATAACGCAACAATTCCCCGGTTGGTCGTGGAAAAAATAACAGAGAAGGGGAAAGAAATAAAACACAACATCAGCAGTAGAGATGCACCTGTCGCCCGCTGAGAGTACACGGTGCGCTTTGCACAGAACTGGAGACGGACAGATTTGTGTAATAGCAGCTCGGACACTCGTTCTCTCTCCCTTTCTGTTTGTCCAACACACACTCCCTCGTTTTCTCTCACGCACATTCCTTAAAATAGCAGTGGTCTGCGCCGAGGTAAGCTCTCGGTCCATCTGCGAAACGCGCCTTTATTGCCAACACACAGAGGGAACCGTGGCAGGAGTGTTGCCTGCGGGACGGGCGGACGGTTAGGGCGGGGCTAGAGGGTGGGAAACAGGAGCGGGGTGGGGGCTATGGGGTGGGATGGGACGTGGGGATTAGGAGGGGTGGGGTGCTTCTGGGGCTGTGTTTATTGTTGCTCCAGCCCTTCCTGTTGAGTGAGTGATGGCGAGAAATGAAAACAAAACTAGAAACAAGTGCATCCATGGGAAATAACACTGGACGTGTTTTAACACAAGTTACTGCGGTCTGCTCCTACGTGGAGAGTACTAATAGTAAGATGATGATGATGATAATAATAACAGCTCGTGGTGGCCTGCATCGTTGCGACGGACCGCGGGAGCACCAGAGCAATGTTTCTCGGGTCGAAGCCCGTTTTCTAAAACCTTCTCCCGCACTTGCAGAACCAGGCTATCTGGTGCTGATGGGATTAGATTTACAGACTCTTGTAAATGCTGGGGAGAGGTGGCTGCTTCACACAGCGCGCAGTTGTGATGCTTTTTTTTTTGCGGAGCGATAGAGTCAACAGAGCCGGGAGACAAGAGAAGGTGGAGAGGAGTCGGCAGCCCGACAACAAAACGCATATTCAGAGTTAATGATAAAAGACTGGGGGATAATACAGCTCTCTCCCTGGGCAGGCATAACGGATCACTCTCTCTCACTCTCTCTCTCTCTGTCACACTCACACACACAAAAACACACACACACACACACACACACACGCACACACACACACACACACACAGCCACCTACCCAGAGTGCGCACTCATACACATTCCTGGAGACGGAAAAGCATCAGCACTGACAGGTGTCTCCTGTCCGTCCTACAGACACCCTAACCCAGGACTACAATTCAAACTGTAAAGCAATACACGATAATAACCACACACACACACACACCGTTATATTCCGCCTCCGGAGTCGGGTTTTGTTGGCGCTGGTCTCCAGTAAGGTCCTCAGTACGGTCCCTCCTTTGATGCGCAGCCGTCGCTGGTCCGGAGCCTTCTCTCAATCTGTTTTATCGACTTTTTAATCTCCTTGTTCTCCTGACTCTTTGTTTTTCTTGCTTTTTCCTCCGTCTCTCTATCTCTCTCTCTCTCTTCCTCTCTCTCCACGGCTGCCGTTCACTGCAGCAAAAACAGTCTGTCTGAAAGACGAGAGGGAGGGGAGGGGACAAGGGAGGGAGGGAGGGAGGGAGGATTTTAATACGATTTGGCCCGTACCATCGGGATAACAGGGCCAGAGCAGGGGCCTACTGGCTGGGAGCAACATGAAGGAGATGGAGCAGATAGAGAAGTGTGATCTCACCATGGCGAGAAATAGCCATAATGTTTCTATAATACTTCAAAGTGACTCTATACTGACCTTATCGCACTTTATGAGCTTTTATTATCTCCTGTGGTGGCACATTACTGTGGGATTCCCCATGCTAGCTCTGCTCACTTTATCTAAAGGTTTGATACTGAGTAGGTCTAGTATCCCACCTGACATGTTATCATTTAGGCCTAGGCTATCTCCTGAAACAAGCAGCCGAGGTCATCTGAAGTTGATTGTCACGGTTCTGAGTGGCCTATAATGTTTCTTATCATTGATATTATGGACGTATTACCCCTATCTTGCAGATAGGGCCGCTGCTATTTCCCGTAGGCTTGATCATTTGCAATTTGGTAATGATATTACTGAGTCCTTGGCCTTGTGGAGTTTTGGGACGTTTTCTGTGTCATTTTAGTTTTCCCATACCCGTACAATACTGCCTTAGACACAGACTTTATTGGGACTGTTTTTTTTTAATCTCTTATCACCTCAAAATGTGTATAATACTCCAATAATGTCTATGTATCATGATGTTGGTACCCTTTTGAAGGGCCAGTTTTGCATACACAATGTATCATAAGGTAGTCTTCTGACGTTTCATGTATCAGACCCGTTTGGGAATCAGGATCCGAGGGAGGGAGGGAGGGAGCGAGGGGGGAGTTGTTCAACTTGCCTGAGAGGATTAAGGATTAGTTTTACTGGCGGATTAGGTCTGTGTGTGGGGAGGCATGATGGGGTTAAACATGGATGGCGGCAGCCGCACGACAGCCCAATCAGTGGGGTCAGAAGAAAAAATAATAATAATAATAATAATAATAATATAAATAATTAATAATAATAATAATAATAATAATAATAATAATAAAAGCCAAGGGGAGTCTGTAGGCGTTAGTCCAGGTGTTTGGGAGACCTTCAAGCAAGCAGCTGCTTTTTACAATGAAAAAAGAAGTAGCCTAATGCTGCATGGGCTTCCATGATTTGGGTAATGTAGTCCTAGGCTAGGTTTTTCTAATGGATAAACTAAAGGCCACCTTCAGGGGTCCTTCAAATGATTCCAGAAAGGTCCCCAGTCTGATTCCACCAAATTAAAAAAACACATAATGACTATTGCTATCCTTATTCTCCACTTGCACCGCTACATTGTAGTTATAGTGTATAATTCAATACCAAATCTGAATACACAGATCTCAAGACTACAACATTTCTTGGCACTATGAGCCATTTATGTTTAAAGTAAACCGGAGTATATTTCTCTCCCTCGGTCTCTAAACCAAATGGAAGGAATGCAGCATCTGGCATCATTAAACACTTGTTATGAGGACGGTAAAAGGCTTTAAATCTTTTTTTTGTTGGCGCTGCATTAGAAAAGCTTTAGCTCTGGCTAAAATGAGTGGACAGCCCCAGGTGCTGAAACCGTGCACGCGCCTGTCCACTGACTTTCACACGATGAGGCTGCACGGCGCTGTGTTGTCCTGCGGTGCCTGCTGTAGTACGTGAAGACTGTACCTGAGCATGAGAATGAGCATGCAACCTGGACAGTAATAGGCTGGTAACGAAGACTGTGCTGTGCTGTAACACGTTTGAAATCTGCATATTTTTTTTGCGCGATGAAAAGGCTCGTCCATGTGAAATTTCGAAAACAATTCAGCCCAGTTGCACATGTATATTGGGCCTCTGCGAAACACATTATCTATCTATCCATCCATCCATCCATCCATCATCCAGATCAGCCTTGTAAGATACATTGTAGTTGCAAAAGCAATTAAACAAATATTTCTTGCCCAAAAAGCCACAATATTGTCATCCACATCTCTGCCGGGACTCGAACCCGGAGCCTCTGGATTAGAAGTCCAGCGCGCTATTCCATTGCGCCACAGAGACCGTGATAAAAAAAATCTTTGAAAAGCGGGTTTATAGTCCCCCTCCCAGCCTTGTGCAGCTTCCTCATCATTCCTCAGCATCAGGACCGCAGCCTGCTGTGGATATTAACTTGCCGCCCGGTAGGGGGTGCTGCCGCCGCGTAATCATTCTTTTCTTATCCCTCATAGAGAGCGAGAGTCCCTCCCTCCATCCCCCATCGCTTTCACGCAGGTTCCTCTCGTCAAAACATCATAATGGCGACATTATCGGAGCTGAACCAAACAATGGTAAGAGCTACCATTGTAAATGCATCAATAACTATGAGGCAAAGTGCTCACTGCTTACAGTGAATAGCTCCAGTGAACAGTCCATGTTTTTATTACCTCAGTTAGTTTTACTCTAGCAATGGAAATATGTCCCAAGTGTTCGGTGTGAACAGACAATAGGTAAATCAGGTCTAAACCCTGATTGAACAATTTCCCTGTCCATCACAATAGAAAACAGCAGTGAGATGGATCTCTTAGCTCAGCTGGAAATGTGCACATGGCATGGATTAGACTCAATCATCTAGATGCAAAGTTCACTGCAATCAGCAAAAAGTGTTTTTGTAGTGCCATTTATTTTGAGCTGGCAACAATCTGGCATGCATGTTTGTTGAGAGGTTTGTCCAGTAAGAGAGCTGTCATAGCTCTGAGAATATAACACTACCAAAAGCATTAGATTAACTCGTTTTATAATCATAGACAATCCTCTAAAAAAGTTTGCCAAGAATTGTATAAGCAAGGTTTGATCACATGTGTGCAAGATACAAAATTAACACCATCCAAAAATGCAAGTGGCTAGTAGATTTGCTTTACTCACCAGCCAAAAAAACATGGTAATCTATTGAGTAACTGGTCAAATTTGAACATTCACTAGCCATTTGGCTGGTGGTTAAAGAAGTTAATTTTGTGCCTTCTATGTGTGTCTCACAAGTACATTTTATCAACATCAAAATGAAAAGAAATGCAAGTTGACAAGCATTTTCCCTTCAAGCCACCGGTAGCAAATTGATAAACCAATTTTCTTGAGGATAACCAGACTAAGCGGTTATGTTGTTTCTCAGTGCAAGTTCAGTTGATCTAAACAGACACATTTTCAAACGAGCCGGTACATAACAGTATGGGTGCAGCTGTCTCCCCAGAACATATGCAGTTGTTTTTTAACCGTGTGCACTTGTTACCGTAACCTACATAAATGGGAGTTAGATCTGACATTACATTACGGCTTGCTTTTATTCACATTGCAGGACAAAAGCTGTTCAGGTGCAGTGTAGCTCCTGTATGGCTCAGTGGGAGGTAGGGCCTGAGGCAGGCTGCCAGCGAGGAGCCTGTTCACACACACAGCTTCCACCACTGGGCTGCCTCTCCACATTTCAGCCTCTTTTTCCCGATGTTAAAAATACATCTGAGCAGCTGCGGCCTGGAGAAGGTAAAATATGAATGACAGCCTACAGTAAACAGTCGCTCCGCAGACACAAACACACATTCCATTGTACAGAGACAACGGGCAGGCACACAGGGACTGAGCGCTAAGAAAAGTGATTAATGAATTTGACGTCACAGAACAATTAGAAAAATTACCTAAGGATATAACATGTAGGACACATTTAATTTTGGACGCTGGTTGTTGTTCACCCAGAGAACCAAGTGTGGAAAGAATTGGGTCACATTTGCATGCACTTTGCACTCTTGCTGCATTTGATGACCCCAAAGCTTTCCAGAGTATAATTAATTCCAAGTGACAAAACACAACACATTTTCTCCATACAGCATAATATAATCCTTTATTTAATACTTTGATGAAACCAGAACAAATACACAAAACTCCCATAGTGAATCCAGTCCACAATCCCATTGACACCCCCCCCCCCCCCCCCCCCCCCCCCCCCCCCCCCCCCCCTCTCTCCCTTACTGCTCATCTCTTCTCGTTCTCTGCTCAGAGGTAAGCCAGTGCGAGGGAGGTGATGATGGACAGACCAATAACTGTGTAGCCGGTGCTGTACACCTCTGGGATTCTGAAGCCCTTGCCAATGTCCCAAAACTGATTTAAATAAAAATAAAGAAATAAAGAGAAAAGAACATAATTAGCATAAGAACTGTCAGCTTATGAATCGGAGCAAATATATATTCAGTAAAATGAGCAGACATGATTAAAATGAAAAACATGACAAACTGCATAGAGATCTGTCTCCTTAAAGCTTAAGCTGGGGAGTCCAGACATTATACCAACCATTGTAACGGCAACAAACTACTAAATGTCTCAAATATACTCAAGAATGGAAAAAAAACGTATTAAGTCTTACCAAGTGGCGGATGCCATTATAGGTGTGGAAAGACACAGGGAAGGCGAGGCCAAACTTGGCCAACCCGATGAGATAGGGGCCGACGGATAGCGAGTGGATCAAGTCCAGGTAGTAGGGGTAACTTTCCGGTAATACCAGCGCTGCCAAGGCAAAGGCTGAGATAGCTAGACACAGACAGAAGTAATGAGACCAAAGATTGGACAAGGTGTGGATGTAAATGGGTGTCATGTTGTGCATGCATGCCTTTTAGAGAGAAAGCAATACATGAGAAATGAACACATGTCAAGGACCCACATGCTACTGCCCTTTGTTTTCTCTGGATAAGTCTCCATGAGCCACTACACCACCCCACTGGTCTCAGTCATGTAAAGACCAGTTTCCCTGCTGCCTAATTTAAATGAAGGCCAAACAATGGTTCTGTATCAAATAGGCTCTGCAGGTGTCAATGTAAACACAAAAGGCAGAGTTGCGTGAAGGCAACCAAAAGTAAACATATGTGAACAGACAACCTTTAAAATAAAATAATAATAATAATTTATACTTTATTGATCCCCAGGGGGGAAATTACAATTTTTTTAGAACATACAGGCCTGAAATGCACACATGCTAATTAATTCATTTTTATTCCATATGCAAAATAGCATTAAAAGGCAAAATATCTAAATATTAAACACGGAAAAAATTATAATTTTATATAAATCGATATGGTTTGTAAAAATGACTCTCAGCAGGTAATTATTTTCTTCTACCAGCCCTTTGCAAAGTGGTCAGAAATGTTAGTTTGGTGATTAAGCACATGTAATGTTTTGATAGAAAGACGAGACATAGTAAGTGACTGTTGGCTGTTGGGGGTGCTGGTCTTTATTGAACCCATGAACATAAAAACATAATTGGACCCAGCTTTTACAGCATGGTACATCAAGGTCAGCAATACTGCTGTACAATGTCATAGCAACATAGGCTCAACCTTTACGACAGGCAAATGAATAAAAGCTCTTAGCAGTCCAGTATTAGGCTTGAGTTTCACATGCAAATGGTTGAATTGAATTCAACAACTTCTGCTTTTAAATGCTCTTAGCAAAAATCAATAGTGGACTGAAATGCCCTGAAGAGATTTTCAGGGTCAATCAAAACCTGACATTGGCAGTAAAATAGATTCACCTGATGTTAGAACAACCACATAAAAGCTCACACGTATCATCAAGTGTTGTCTTCTTGTGAGATAATTAGGGTATTTAAAGGAGTAAACTAACTACAGAAGGAAAAAATATTCACAAGAATGTCTATGACCTTAGTCAGGGATGACAAAGAAAAAACAGATGTGTTACCTCCACTGAGCCCCACTCCAGTTCCTCTGAATGTGATGGACATCATCATGGGGACAGACCACCTGAAACACAAAGGAAAGGCCACACATTAACTTTAATAGCAGATATACCGTATATGTGGTTAAAAAACTCTCCAAACACATGTCAAAGTATTGAGCCTTCACTGGCTTTTTTTACTAGTGTTTTTCAAAACCATTTGTTTCAGGTTAGGCACAGGCTGGCATGCTGCATCACTGCAACATGCAGTAGTACAGAAAGTAAAAAGCACTCTTCAGAGTTTATCAGCTGCAGGCGGCAGTGCTAACTCAAAGTGATTAAGAGATTCACAGGGCCAAGCTGCAAGCCATGGGAGGTAATTAAATTTGAAGTAAATAACAATTGACGCTTTCACTTACACTGGGGCGATTATTTTGCACATCACATTTTGCAAGTAAACTCTTATTTTGTCTTTTGTTCTGAAGGGGAATTCAGCGGAAAAAGTATACAGTTCAAGGTGTTTCCAATGTTGATTTGTTTAACTGATTAAAAGTTATATAAATGCAACATCTTTCCAAAAGTCAATGAGTACTCATGTTAAAAAATTGTGATTTTGAAATTGACCAAAATAACGGACTATGATTCTTTCCATAACCGAGCAGCCTAACCTACGGATTCAATTGTCAAAGTGTCCATACAGAAACTAAGCAAAAGCATGCAGAGTAACTTTAAACCGGTTAAAGGGTATGATCTAAATCACTAGACCACCAATGACTAAACTAGGGCTGTAATCTCCCAGTCCACTGGTTGATTTATTGGTCGATACGTTCTGGCTTAACCAAAATTCTGATTGGTCGATTTTTTCCCGTGTTAATTTCATCAGGTGGAAGCATAGACATAGCATATTATGGTCTATGGGTGGAAAGCACTAATTGCTAATGGGGGTGTTTTCAGAGCATCCCTGTTTCACAGGGAACAGTCTGTCTTCAGAACACCCCCCTTGTTTTCACTTTTGTTGGATTAGCCCAACCCATTGGGGACAGATTGAAGAAAGAACTAGAAAGCCTTGTTTTAGTGGTTTGCTGAATATTTATTTAATTGTGAGTGTTTAATTCACAGTCAGTTCTCCTCTCAGTACCCTGGGTTGATGAGTCAACGGCAGGCCAAGAAACTGAAAGGCAAACGGGTGGCAAAGAAAACTGGCCAGGGCAAGAAGAAGAAGGGCATCGCCTGGTGAACCTGAGGAAACCCAAATACCTTTACTTTGACTGTTTCAAAGACATCGCCAGTGTGGCAGCATTTTACAAAAATAGATAACGGGAAAAAGTTGAATGCAAAGTTTGCAAGCAACAGTTTGCATATTGCAGCTCGACTACAAACATGGAATATGACTTAAAAACGGTAAGCTAACTTGTCTGTGTTAGGTTGCCCTGTCTGTTTTGAGTAGGCTATATGAACTTATCAGAGTTGGCATATTTCATAGTCTAATAATTGTTTTATAACTACAGGCGCACCCACCCGCAACCACGGTAGCGTTACCCGGACACACCCGGACACACCCAGACCCCGCTGGATGTAAAGCCTCTACCATCCAAACGCAACAATAATATTACGGAAGGAATTGTCAACTTTATTGCTCCGGATATGAGGCTCATTGCGGTTATGGAGGGCTGAGGTTATAAGAACTTGTTAATATACAGTGCCAGCACGCCCCACCATCATGCATGGACTAACCAGAAAATGTGAGGGACTCAAAGAGAAAGTTTTAGAGTTAATGCAACACAGAGAGGCACTGAGCTTGACCACAGATATGTTTAAATATACAGTATATATTAAAGTGGGCGTGCCTTTTGTGTTTAATAGTAAACGCTTTAAATTAATAGTCTGTTTGTGTCTCAGCTGCAAAGCCAAGCTCCTTATGTTCAGCCGCTCCGTGTGAGGACATGCACAGAGTGCTGATGCAGCGCTGTCAGAGCCGACAGACGAGTGGCATTTCAATGCAAAGTATTTAGGTCAAAAACGTTTAAAATACTGCAAATAGCCTGCAAGGACAAGTACTGCAGGACAGTACAGTTAATTAATCAAACAGGGTTTTTCCCGCCCCTCCGCACCCCCAGACGATTTTTAGTCAAAATTTCAGGACTTTAGTTGACCAAGACCTTCTTTGGTTGATTACAGCCCTAGACTAAACCAACCAGTGGTTAGTGTCAAAAACAAAGTGCACTGACATAGACTGGCCGTAAGAAAGAACCCAGATGACAGAGAGCTAAAAAGTGAAAAGCCTCTTGTGAAATTACAAGGCACATACTGAACACAACTGATTTTCTGAATGTTTTAGGATAATAAATAAAACTTTGGATTTTGGAGATTCGGTACTAGTTAACAGCAAATATTCAAACCTTTGACAATCCCTCGTTCTCGGCTGACATAGATGGCATAGCGCTGCAGTTATTCATAAATTAGCGTAGCAACTAGCAGACTTTATTTCTGCTCATAGCTTAATCCCAACGGAACACCACGGTGGAATTTCAGCCTGCATGTCGGGCTGCTCAGTTATGGAGGGTTTATTATTATTTATTATTTTAGCCAATATCGAAATCACGATTATTTAACACGTTTACTCATTGTATTTTGGAAAGATGTTTCAAGTATTGAACTTAAAAAACAGTGAAAAAGTTAAAAAATAAATGGGGAAAACACCTTGAACTGAAAAAATTCCGCATTCAGAACACAAGACATGGGCATCCGGAGAGCTCAGTTGGTAGAGCAGGTGCCCATATATAGAGGTTTACTCCTTGACACAGCGGGCCAGGGTTCGATTCTGACCTGCAGCCTTTTACTGCATGTCATTCCCCCCCTCTCTCCCTTTCCCTGGTAAAGTTTTCAGCTGTCTGTCTCTGTCATAATTAAAACAACTGGAGATTTGTAAATGCTGATGTATAGGTCTAATAACATTTTATCAAAGCATGGAGCCTTCACTGTGATTGGAAATCTGTAGCAGGAAAAGTGAACCCTCTTTGATTTCATGTTGTTTATAGAGAAAGAGAACCAAGAAATGAGTCGAGGGACACCGCTACCAAGCCACAGCCAAGCGTGGCAGAGACGTGTAGTTACACATTTTTTGAGAGGAACCTGTCGGCTACGGCGTAGGCTCTGGCGTAAATTTAACGCAGAAGCATGAATCAGCCTTAACAACCGAGTCATCTCCATCTTCACTGAGATTCCTGGACAAAACAGGCTACAGATGTGACAGAGTACGTACTTGTAAATGGTGAGATGAGGAGACATGGGTCTGTTTAATTTCGTATTTTTGGCCCAAAACTTGTTCATTTCGTCCTTAGCTGTGGTTCCCATTGGAGCAGCACTGTAGGGAGAAAAAAAACATGTATAGAGTTTACAGCAGAACAATGTACAGTCCAAATGTTCTAGCATGTATCTGTATCATTACTTTATCAGGTAGTGTATTTATGTGAACCAAGTTGTCTCTTTCTCACACACACGCGCACACACACACACACAACTTACTGTCTGTAGAAGACACTTTGGGCAACACACGGTCTGGAAAAACAGACACCCTGTCGGGCCAACGTCCTTAACACAAGAAAAAAGTGTTAGAATTAAGTTTATACTTGCTACCTGGCCATGCAGAAGCCACCTAAGGTCAATGAAGTAGACAAAGTACGATGAATATCTACGTAGTTTAGCCAGTGTCGTAAAGGTACGACAGCGTAGCAATTTAACGTTAGCTAAACTGTCAGTTAACGCTAACTCTAAATTAAACCAGACCAGAAAATAAAGTTAGGAAGCAGAGTTTAATAACGGTCATATAAAGCCCATATGTAGCTAGGACAAATGCAGCCAACACCTCGAGTCTGTCATTAATCCTACCAAGAGCCAAAGTCCACTGTCCTAGCTAGCTTTGAAATACCCACAAAATAGCTAGTTAGCCCGCTAGCTAATGTCAGCTAGCGCGGAGTCGCACCATATTTACATCAAATAAGGATAATACACCAAGGTAAAACGTTACACTTGGGCGGGTTGTTATAAAATGTAATGTTTTTACGCTGTAAATGCTTCTATTTGACTAACACAAACATGATGTCGCACGGATGTACTGACCTTAGAAGCAGCGCCATGTTTGACAAGCAGTGAACGGAAGTGACGTTGACGGGTGTTGTGGTTCTGTCCGGTTATGTAAATTAACTCCTGGAAAGGTCAGTCTCGGTCAGAGTGAGGTGATTATGATGACGTTGGTTACATGATTACATGCCTTTTTTGTTATCCAAATTCATGTGCATGCATGTCTCTCTTGGTTCCGTTTTAACCGTGCAATCGCACACTCCCTATATTTCAGATCGTATACTGTACATGATATCTACACGTAACCCAGACCAATTCAAACCGTTAACCTGTGTATAGCCTATTTTAATGATGCATACTGATTTTTTGGATTGTATGCTATTCTACATATTTTGGATCAGCACTCTTTCTACTTGCTCTCTTTCAACTTTGTATTGCAACTGCAGAAAAGCAATTTCCCTTGGGATTAATAACGTTTTTACTTATCTTACTGCTGAGCCAAGCAATTTTTCTATTGCCTCTCCCCTTTCCATCTTAAATAGATGACAATAAATGGCTGGGTATAGCTTAAAAATAAACAAAATACATTTATGTTTAAATTAAATAAATATCTGCTTAAGTGAAATGTAAAACTACTACTAGTAGTGGAATTAGCCAAAAATGTACTGGCAACTATTCTGATGCCCAATTTATCATTGAAGACATTTTAAAAGAAAAAATGCCACACATTCTGTGGTTGTTGAGGATTTTATGTTTTATTTTGTGATGGGATAGACCTATAACAATAAGTTGGAAAAAAAACAAGCACAATTAAAATAATTGAGTTATTCAAGTTCATTTATAAAGTGTATTTACACAACACAACGCAATGAATAGATATAAAGGAATTGCAAAAACAAAATGATGCAACACAGTGTGCGACAAAAGGAAAACAACAAAAGTGATGAAAAACTGAAAGTTGGTACAAGATGACAGCCCAACCTAAACAGACCCCAAGAGAAAAGAGAGAAAAATCACAAGAAAATCTTAATAAAATTCATCCCAACTCAAAGATGGAGCCGCAATTTTAGTATGCAGTACCCCGCACAACAACGAAATGATTAGTGTGACACTGAGATGGGAAAAAAGAAAAACATGCAGCAACACTCATAATCAGAAAAAATAAATGTATAAGTATTGAAACAAGCACCACTCAGACATCTACATCCACACTCATTCAGTTAGCAAACACGTAGTAAGGTTAATGATGCCCAGAAGGAGCCCTAGCCTGGGTTCCCACTGGCCTGGTCCTATATTAATGTTGCATAAAGTATAATATTAGACCTAATAGGACTCAAAGTAGACAAGGTTTAGATTGGTTACATGGGAGTTAAACCCCTTTCTTCCAAACTTTTGGAATCATTTTGCTATTGCTTTTGACTTAAGATTTAAAGGTTTCAACAAACAAATAGCTTTCACAAAGGCTTCCAGAGTGAACGACTCGGGAGGAAAATGTGTGGCTGCCTGCCGATTTCTTGTTGGCAATTTTTGACAGTAAGGTAACTAGTGTCCAGTGAATAGAAGCCATGAGGACATACATAATGGATGATGAGATCAGGAAGATATGAGCATAAGCCGAGCGTGACTGACACTGGCTTTTTGGGACCAATATTGATATTTTAGAGTTAAAAAAAACCTGATAACAATGTACTATATTGGACGTTTTTTTAAAGATTCCATCTTATGCTAATTTTGAGGTATATGCTTTAATGCTCAACAAACAATATTTTTTTCTCATGCTGTCCGTCTGCATATACCTGCAGAGGGGGACTCTGTCTGAAACGCTCCGTTAAAGCCCTAATGGGACTTTTACTTCCGGAAGCATACTGTTGAGCTTTATTGCAGCCGGGGAATGACCGTAATGCCACTGTAGCAGCACTTTCGGAATCAGAATCAGCTTTATTTGCCAGGTACAAGGTCACAAACGAGGAATTTTGCTTTGGCTTGGATTGCTCAAAATGCGCTTACTAATACAAAACAAAACAAACAATACATAAACATAGGACACAATAGAAACAATATAGACAGGTTGAGACAATAGCGTACTGAAGAGTGCAAAATATGCAGGAGTAAATTATAATTATGATAGTTATTATTATTTTAATTATGGAGCATAGTGCAAAGGATGCTGGAATACATGGTATTATGTTATTATAACAGTATTATATTACAATATGTACAGTATTAACAGCTCTGAAATAGAGAATGATGAATAAATAATGAGTGGAACCAGTAAACAGACTGATTAGAGAAAGTGTTGCTGGGTTACTGCACAGGAATTGAACCTGACACTGTGAGTAAGAAATCAGCTGTGCATCAGAGTGATGGCTTGTGGGTAGAAACTGTTCCTGAGTCTGTTGGTTTTGGCGTGCAGTGCTCTGTAGTGCAGACCAGAGGGGAGAAGCTGGAACAGGTTGTGTCCGGGGTGAGATGGGTCTGCAGTGATGGTTCCTGCCCGTTTTCTGATTCTGGAAGTGTAGAAGTCATGAATGGAGGGCAGGTTGGCACCGATGAGCTTTTCTGCAGTCATATCTGTCCATTGTAGTCTGCACCTGTCCTTTTTGGTGGCAGATCCAAACCAGACAGTGATGGATGTGCAGAGGACAGACTGGACAATGGCTATGTAGAAGTGGATCAGCAGATCCTTAGGCGGGTTGAGCTTCCTGAGCTGGCGCAGGAAGTACATCCTCTGCTCGCCCTTCTTGATGATGGTGTCATGGTTAGTGTTGCAGGATGTAATGAAGTGCCAAGTTGACTGCATCATCCACAGACCTGTTGGCCCTGTAGGCAAACTGCAGCGGGTCCAGCAAGGGGACTGTGAAGTCCTTTTAGTTGGGCCAACACCAGTTTTTCAAAGGACTTCATGACTACAGATGTCAGGGTGACAGGC
>NC_045744.1:28534387-28534513 GCF_008692095.1 Etheostoma spectabile
TTAGTCCAGAGATGGAGGGGTTTTTGGGGACTGGGATGATTGGGTAGCATTTGAAGCAGGAGGGAACGTCCGATAGCTCCAGAGATCTGTTGAAGATCTGAGTGAAGATGGGGGCCAGCTGGTCTG
>NC_045744.1:28534523-28537279 GCF_008692095.1 Etheostoma spectabile
CAGGCAGGATGGTGACACACCATCTGGGCCAGGAGCCTTTCTGGTCTTCTGCCTCTAGTAAAGTTGTGACATCACAGCCGTACAGAAGTCCTGACGTCTAATTTAAAAGGCTCAGTGTGCATTTCTCTGTTTTTGCATTAAATACTTTTAAAGTATTTACAATACAGCACCTGGACCTGCTTTATAATCAAAAACTACATATGAATCTCACTTTTTACAGTATGGGACAGGCCTTTAACATGAACGCATAACATTTTTGATGTGTGTAAAATAATTGGGACCAAGATTTGTATTAAGAAGGACACTTTACATTAAAAAAAATTGTCAGTGCTCTCTGGTGAACAACTCACAGTTTCTAAATTGCCTCAGTGGCATCTTTTAGCAATTTATTTTTAACACTGAAGCTATATTCATTCTTCAAAAGAGAGCCTTAAGAATTGTAAATAAAACCACTTACAGAGAATCAATCCACTGTTTATTAAATTAAAAGCACTAAAATTCAGAGATATTGTTGATTTACAACTGCACAAATTATGTACAAAATAATAATACATCAGCTGTCGAACCGTGTCCAAGGGATGTTTCAAATAGAGAGAGCAAACATCATTAAGAGGAACATTTGTATATAAAACGAACCTATAAGAACAATGCTAAATATCACTGCATCACAACTAAAGGAGTTACTTTATGGAACAGCTGCAGTGAAGGGAAATCATCTATAAAATGAGACAATTCAAGAGATTATTTAAAATTAATATAAAAGGGATACGAAAAGGATTTAAAGTGATAGTATTGTAGAAGACTGTATGGTTTCTTTGCATTTATATGCTGGTATGTCTACATACTAATAGTTTATACATCGATATGTATGGTATGTCTATATACTGGATATCTACAGTCCCTGACAAAAGTCTTGTCGCTTGTGTACAAATTGACCTGAGTGCCGCTGAAATATTTTCTAATCAAGATTATTTACAAGAAATGGCTCATTTTAATCCCAACAGCTTTGTAATAATGTTTCAGTGCAAAAAGAAACGTCAAAAAGTATTTAATATCACAGCTTGGTAAAGCCATTGAGTCAATTTTTGCAAAGACATAAGTGTTGTCGCCTTGTCATATGGCTTCACCTGGGACTAATAATGGATCAATCAGGTCTCAGGTGTGTATAAAAAAACCCCAGTACACTAGACCTTCACAACAACTGCAACTAGACATGCAAACATGCCTAAGATTCACCCTGAGACTAAAGTTTTGATTATCAAGAGGCGAAGACCAGATCCACTGTGATGTGGCAGACACCTTCAATGTGTCTCGCGTCAGTACAGAGGATTAAAAAAACATTTGAAGACACTGGAGACATTTTTGACAAGCCGGGTCAGGCAGACCCCGCAAGACAACTGCTCGTGGGACCGTTTGTTGGCTCGCAAATCCAAGGCCAGCCCATTTCCACTGCAGCAGAGCTCCACAGACCTGGTCCCCTGAAGTCCCTGTGTCACCGAACGGTTTTGTCGGATTCTGTCTCGAAATGGCCTCCATGGTGCAATCAGTGCCCAGAAGCCAGCACTAACAAAAGACAATTGAAAAACCGTGTGGCATTTGCCAAGGCCCATAGCCTGCTAAAAGGATGGACCGTGGAGAAGTGGAAGAAAGTGGATTTTTCAGATGAATCTTCTGTGTGTACACCACAGTTGCCGCAAATATTGCAGGAGACCTACTGGATCCAGATTCACCCAGAAAACAGTGAAGTTTGGTGGCGGAAAAATCCTGGTCTGGGGCATCCAGTAGGGGGTGTGCGAGAGATCTGCAGGGTGGAAGGCAACATCAATATTCTCAAATACCAAGAAATCTTAGCTACCTCTTATATTCCAACCATAAAAGAGGCCAAATTCTCCAGCAGGATGGTGCCCATCACATACTTCCATCTCCACTTCAAAGTTCCTCAAGGCGAAGAAGATCAAGATGCTCCAGGATTGGCCGGCCCAGTCACAGACATGAACATCATTGAGCATATGTGGGGTGGATGAAAGAGGAAGCATGGAAGACCAACCAAAGATATTGATGAACTCTGGGAGGCATGCAAGACTGCTTTCCTAGCTATTCCTGATGACTTATCAATACATTGTAGAATCCTTGCAAACGCATGGATGCAGTCCTTCAAGCTCATGGAAGTCATACAGATATTAAATTGAATCTCACAGCACCACTATTTATAGCCCATGTTGCAAGTTAACACCACTGTTGATTATTGGGTACAAAAAGCATCAAGATATGTATATCATTTTAAAAAGTCTCCAAATAGTTTTAAAAGTTAGTTTTTGGTCATTTTGGTATTCGCGGGTTTATGGAGTCAATTCAGCAATGACGTCACTCAAGGGAGTTAAGTCTCAGCCTGGCACTAGAACTAGGTGACTGACTGGGATGAGGAAGAGGGGAAAGGCAGCAGCCGAATAATTACCAACCTGACAGACGTGAGAGGGCAAATGAGGAATTGTCAAGATTGTGGGGAAGTCTCCTTCATTTATCTCCATTATTTAGCAACGCAGCAGTGCATACAATGACTTTACTTTTTACTGTCAGTGAATAGCAGCGAGTGAACGTCAACGTTTTCTCTCGATCTAGTGACAGGGATCATGTTGTTAGTTCAAGTAAGTACTGGTACACTTATCTAGATATAGGAATAGAAGGCATCCCCCCCCAATGTGTTAATTCTAAGTGTTTACCTCGTCCTCCGGTGAAAACGTGTTGCTGTTTGGCCG
>NC_045744.1:28537289-28537468 GCF_008692095.1 Etheostoma spectabile
CTTGTGTGTGTGGTGGTGAAGCTGCGGTGGAGAGCGGGTGCTGTAGGCGAGTGAGCCGGCGGTTAGGAAGCTCGCCCCGCGATCAGCTGATCTGATGATGCCTAAATCCGTTTGTGACATTTCAGACCGGATCATGGTCCCCCCCCCAACCAGCACGCACCAGTATTGTAATTGTTTAT
>NC_045744.1:28537478-28537935 GCF_008692095.1 Etheostoma spectabile
CCATTCCTTTAGACTGAGGCATATGAAAGGCTCCTTATCCCTCAACAAGAAGTTCACTGCAGACAGGCAGGCTGTAAAAATGTCTTATGACAGTATGATGACATCATTCTGGGCCATTACAGCCATTCCCCTTGATGTCAATCTAAAGAACACAGAAGATATGGTGCTACCTCATATAGCAGTGTTAGAAACGATACAAACACCAATCCACTACTATTACCACTGCTACAGTAGTACTAGTACTGCGCATTTGAGCAACTCTGGGACAATAGCTTTACTCCAGATGTGAGTTGATGAGTTGCAATAATATTATTAGGACGTTGATTAATAGGAAAAACATTTATTTTCAGAAAACATTAAAGTTTGGTTTAACAACAATGAACAGAGTGAAATTTAACATGTGTTCTTTTTATTTGAGAAAAAAAGCGCATCACTTTAAAATAAATCCATATGGAAG
>NC_045744.1:28537945-28538050 GCF_008692095.1 Etheostoma spectabile
AGGAGCAGGTTGGAGCAAAATCAATATTTTACGGATTACGATTAGCAGAGAACAACATAAAACATGTTCACAGTATACTCAACAGTACACGTATTTGTACACCGT
>NC_045744.1:28538175-28538337 GCF_008692095.1 Etheostoma spectabile
ACTTTATTCCCCTGGTCTGCAGACTGCTCGCCGCAGATGGAGCTCGGCTTCCACACCGACTCGTGGTAAGACGCGACCCTCCAGGCCGCGCACACCCGGGCTATTCTTTATTTAACGTAACGTCATAAATGAAAATAATGTCCAGGATCTCCGGGAAAAGAA
>NC_045744.1:28538362-28557199 GCF_008692095.1 Etheostoma spectabile
CATCACTGCAGGTTGATTGTGGGCGACAACGCTGTCGTGGTTAGCTTACCAAAACTCTGCTGCCGAAGTTGCTGGCTAGCTACGCAACGTTAGCTTTATCCGCTAGCATCCGTACAGGCTAACTATAGCCAGTTAGCTTTGTTGGTAACGTAACAAAAACCCACCATCTCGTAGGAGCGAAGCTTCGATTCCATTCAATCAATTATGGTAACAAAAGGTGCACTAATGCCACATGTATATGTTACAACATGGACGCATATGTAGGCCACACCAAAGGCATCTATATTTACCTAGCAGGCTAGGCTAACGCTGTTGTGCTAACGTCCTGCGGCGTAGCTTAGCTAGATCAAACTTGTAAAAAGCCAACAACATCCCCCGTCTAAGCTGTGTTCACTTTCAGATCTTTGAATTCTTGGTTACGTCCGTCTTGAAAAATCTGCCCGCCTAACACGGACAAATTTACCCCCTCCTACCTAGCTAGCTAACCTACAGCTAGCTATACCGGTATGCTAGCTATAGCTCTCATCTTTCTCTCTCAAATATATCTATCAATACTGTCTATCTATATGATAGCTATATATATATAGGCTATCTATGTATATGTATGTATTATCTATAATCTGCTGCTGAACACTCCCTTTCTTACACTGTTGTCTTCTATCTCTCTCGTAACTCTCAATGGTCTCTCTAGGCTGTAAACCAGGCTACATTCAACCTGAAACAATTACACGATAATAACCACACACACACATCCCACCGTTATGATTCCGCCTCCGAGGAGTCGGTTGTTGGCGCTGGTCCCCATTAACGTGGTGGGGTCCTACATAGCGTGTCCCTCCTTTGATGCGCACCGTCCGCTGGTCCCCCCACCCCACTGAGACTGTCTCTCAATCTGTTTTATCGACTTTTTATATTCCTTGGCTTCTCCGACTCTTTGTTTTTCCTGCTTTTTCCTCCGTTCTCTTATCTCTCTCTCTCTCTAGCTTCCTCTAGCTCTCCACGGATTCTGCCGTCACTGCAGTCAAACCGACTGTCTGAAAACGGATACGGGTGTGGGAGGGGATCAAGGGAGGGAGGGAGGGATGGAGGATTGTTTTAATACGATTTGGCCGTACCACGCGGTATACAGGGGGGGTAGGTGTGGGGGGCAAGCAGCGGCCTACGTAGGCTGGGAGCACATGAGAGAGATGGAAGCCGAGATGAGAAGTGTGTTCACCATGCTGAGAATACCCATTAATGTTGGGTCTATAATTATTCGAAGTGCTCTGACTGACTCTTATATCGCACTGTATGAGCGTTTATGTAGTCTCCTTGGGGCACAGTTATGTGGAGATTCCCATGCTAGCTCGGCTCACTTATCTAAGGTTTGATACGAGTAGGTCTATATCCCAACCTGAAATGTATCATTTAGGCCTAGGCTATCTCCTGAAATCAAGCAGCCGAGGTCATCTGAATTGATGTCATGCGGTGTCAGTGATGGCCTATAAGTGTTTTCTTTTATCATTGGATGATATGGTACGTAGTTACTCGGCTATCTTGCAGATAGGGCCGCTGCTGATTCCGGTGCTTGATCATTTGCATTGGAGATGTATATGAGTGCTCCTGATGGATTGTGGAGAAATTAATAAAAGGTGGACGTTTCTGTATCAATCGTTTGTCCCTACGGCCGTTACACTACGCCTTAGAGTCAGCGACTCCTCTTTTATTGGACTGTGGTTTATTTTTAATGCTCTTATCACCAAATGTGTATAAGCTCCAATAATGTCTACTTATCATGCTGTGGTACCTCTTTGAAGGCCTTTGCATAACATGTATCATATAGGTAGTTTCTGACGTGGTTCATGTACAGACCGTGTTTGGCGAATAGGATCCGAGTGGAGGGAGGGAGGGAGCGAGGGTGAGTGTTCCAACTTGCAGAGGAGGATGTAATTTTTGGGGGGGCATTTAGGTTTTAGATGGCGGATTACGTGTGGGGCTTGTGGTACACGGTGGGGCAGGACATCGTGTCAGAAGAATATAGTATAAAAAAATACATAATATAATAACTGATAAGGATCGCACCAGCCAATACATAGTAGTCAAAGCCAAGGGGATCTGTAGGCGTTAGTTCCAGGTGTTTGTGGATCGCTTGAAGCCCCCAGCAGGCTTTTTACAATGAAAAATAGAATAGCTAAGGCTGCCTGGCGTTCCATGATTGGGTAATGGTGTCCCTAGCGCTAGTTTTTCTTAATGGATAAGATACAAGGTCCACTTCAGGTCTTCAATGATTCCAGAAGGTGCCCCAGTTCTGAGTCCCCAAAATCTACAAAAAAACACATAATGACTATTGTGCTATCCTTATCTCTCCAACTTGCAACGCTACATTGTGATGTTATAGTGTTATTTAAATAGCCAATCTGAATACACAGATCTCAAGCTACAAATTCGTGGCACTTATGAGCCATTATGTTAAAGTAAGAACCGTAGTATATTTCTCTCCCTCGTCTCATACACCAAATGGAAGGAAGTGCAGCATCTGGCAATATAAACACTTGTTCTAGGACGTAAGGCTTTAAATCTTTTTTTGTGGCGCTGTCATTAGAAAGCTTGCTTGCTAAAATGAGTGGGTACAGCCCAGGTGCTGAAACCGTGCACGCGCGTGCTCCACTACTGATTTCACACGATGAGTCGCACGGCGTGTGTTGCTAGTCCTACCGGGTGCCTGCGTAGTACGGTAAGACTGGAGCTAGATGAGATATGACAGCAACCGTGGACAAGTATAGGACTGGAACCGAAGACTGTGCGTGTCTGTAATAGTCTTGATCTGATACTTTTTTTTTGCGCGATGAAAGGCTCGTCATGTGTTGAAATTTCCCGAAAACAATTCAGCCCAGTTGGCACATGTATATTGGGCCTCTGCGAAACAATTAGTCATCTATCCAATCCTCATCCCTCCATCATCCACGATCAGCTTGTAAGTACATGTGATGTGCAAAAGCAATCTAAACAAATATTTCTGTGCCCAAAAAGCCACAATATTCTCCACATCTCTGTCGGGACTCGAAACCGAGCCGCTCGGATTAGAAGTCCAGCCGCATGCCATTGCGCCACAGAGACATGATAAAAAATCTTGAAAGCGGGTTTTATCCCCCTCCTGTGCGCTGGTGGCAGCTCATCGTCTCATATCCTGCAGTATCAGGCCGCCAGCCTGCTGTGGATTGTATATTGCTCGCCCGGTAGGGGGTGCTGTCCGCGTAATCATCTTTTCTTATCCTCATAGAGAGCGAGAGTCCCACCCTCGCATCCCCATCGACTTTCACGCAGGTTTCTCTCGTTCATAAACTATCATATGGCGACATTATCGGAAGCTGAACACCATATCAATGGTAAGAGTCTACCATTGTAAACATGCTCAACTATTGGTCAAAGGCTCACTGTCTTACAGTGACTAGCTCCAGTGAACAGTCCAGTTTTTTATTACCTCGTTCGTTTTAGCTCTAGCAATGAAATATCCTCCCAAGGTCGTCGGTGATGAAGCAGGACAATAAGTAAATACAGGTCTAACCCGATGAACATGTTCCAGTTCCATCACAATGAACAACAGCAGTGACATGGATTCTCTTAGCTCAGCTGGAATGTGCACATCGCTGATTAGAGCTCAATCATCTAGATGCTAAAGTCCCTGCAATCGCAACAGTCTTTGTAGTTGACATTTTTTTTGAGCGGGCAATCATCGGCATGCATGTTTGTTGAGAGTTTGTCAGTAGAGTAGCGCATAGCTCGAGAGAATATACCACAAAAGCATTAATGTAACCGTTTGTATATCAAGGACAATCCTCTAAAAAAAAGTTTTGCCAAGAATGTATAAGACAGGGTTTGATCATGTGTGCAAGATCCAAAATTAACACCATCCGAAAATGCAGGCTAGTAGCTTTGCTTTTCTCCAGCCAAAAAAACCAATGGAATCATTGAGTAAGACTTGGTCAAACATTGAACATTTCCCTAGCCATTGGCTGTTGTTAAAGAAGTTAATTTTGTGCCTTCTATGTGTGTCCACAAGTACTGTATCAACACATCAAGAATGAAGTGAAGAAATGCAAGTTTGACAAGCTTTTCCCTTCAAGAGCCACGCGTAGCAATTGATAAAAACGCATTTTCTGTAGGATGAACCAGACTAAGCGGTTTATGTTTGTTTTCAGTGCAAGTTCGATGTTGATCTAACCCAACAGACACCATGTTCAACGAGCCGGTACATACAGTATGGGTGCAGTCTGCTCCCCGAAGTATGCAGTTGTTTTAACCGTGTGCACTTGTTAACCGTAACCTACATAATGGGTAGTGATCTGACAGTTAGAATCGGCTTTGCTTTTATTTCCATTGTGCAGGACAAAAGCCTGTTCAGGTGCGTGATGCGTCCTGTATGGCTCAAGGGGAGGTAGGGCCGAGGCAGGCTTGCCAGGATGCGTCGGTGTCTACTCGCCTCACACACGCCATCTCCACCACTGGCTGCCTCCCACATTTCATCGCCTCTTTTCCCGATGTTAAAAATACATTCGAGGCAGGCTGCGGCCTGGAGATAGGTGAAAATATGATGACAGCCTACAGTAGAACAGTCCGCTCCGAGACACAAACCACATTTCCATGTGTACAGAGACAACGGCAGCACACAGGGACTGAGCCTAAGAAAAGTGTTAATGATATTGACGTCACAGAACACATTAGAAAAAATTACCTAAGGATATAAAGGAGGACACATTGTAATTTGTGGACGCTTGGTGGTATTCTGCACCAGAGACCAAGTGTGGAGGAATTGGGTACATTTGCCATGCCTTTGCACTCTTGCGCAGTTGAGTGACCCCAAGCTTCGACATAGTATAATTAATATCAAGTGCAAAACACAACACATTTCTCCATACAGCATAATATAATCTTCATGTTAATACTTGTAAACCAAAAAATACACACAAAAAACTCCCCATAGTGAAATCCAGTACACATCCCATTGACACCCCCCCCCCCACCCGCTCTCTCCCTTACTGCTCATCTCTCTGTTCTCTGCTCAGAGGGAGCCAGTTGCGAGGGAGGTGATGAATGGACGAGACCATAACGTGTGTAGCCGGTGCCTGTACAACCTAAGGGATTGCTGAAGGCCCGTTCCAAGTTCCCATAACTGATTTAAATAAAAATAAAGAATAAGAAAAAAAGAACTATAATTAGCTAAGAACTTAGCTTATGAATCGGAGCAGATAATGTTCTAGTAAAATGAGCAACATGTTTAAAATGAAAACATGACAACTCATAGAGATCTGTCTCCGTCAAATAAGCTGGGAGTCGACACATACCAACCATTGTAACGGCAATACAAAACTGATCTAAATCTCACAAAGTACTCAGAAATGGAAAAAAAAGCTATAGTCTTACACAAGTGCGATGCCTTATAGGTGTGGAAGACAGCGGGAAGGCGAGGCCAAACTTGGCCACCCGATGAGATAGGCCGCCGACTGCTCGGCATAGTGATCAAGTCAGGTTAGGGGTAACTTTCCCGTAATAAGCCAGCGCTGCAACGGCAAGAGTGAGATAGCTGAGACATGCGCCACAGAAGTAATGAACCAACGATTGGAAAGGTGTTGGATGTAAATGGGTTCATGTGTGCTGCATGCCGTTTTAGAGAGAGAAGCAATATGGCAATAAGACGGTCGAAGGACCCAATGACTACTGCCCTTTGTTGTTTCTCTGGTAATCTCATGATCCCTTACACACCCCACTGTGTTCAGTCATGAAAGAACCAGTTTTCCCTGGCTGCCTAATTTAAATGTAAGCAACAATGGTTCTGTATCAATAGGCTCTGCAGTGTCCAAGTATAACAACCAAAGGCGAGTTTGCGTGAAGGCAACAAGTAAACATATGTGAACAGTAAACCTTGTAGACATAAAATAAATAATTTTACTTTATTGATCCCAGGGGGAATTACAATTTTTTTAGAGACATACAGGCCTGAATTGCACACCATTGTAATTAATTCATTTTTATTCCATGCAAATAGGCATAAACAGGCAAAATATCTTAATATTCAGCACGAAGAAATTATAATTTTATATAAATCGATAATGGTTTGTAAAAATGCCTACAGCGGGTAATTATTTTCTTCACCACCCTTGCCAAAGTTGTCAGAAATGTTAGTTGTGGAGTTAAGCAGCATGTATGTTGTGATAGATAAGTACGAGAACTAGTAAGGTGCCGTGGCTGTTGTGGGGGTGCTGTATTTATTGAACCCCTGAACATAAAAACATAATTGGACCCAGCTTTTTACAGCATGGTACATCAAGGTCAGCAATACTGCTGTACATGTCATTAGCAACATAGCTCAACCTAACGACAGGCACAAATGAATAAAAGCTCTGTAGAGTCGTAGTTAGGCGTTGAGTTGTCCCACATGCAAAGGTGAATTGAATTCAAGACACTTCTGCTTTTAAATGCTCTAGCAAAAATCAATAGTGGACGAATGCCTGAAGAAGTTTCAGGGTCGGAATGAAAACAGAATTGCCAGTAAAATAGAGTTATACCTCGATTTCGATAACAACTCAATAAAAGCTCACACGTATCATCAAGTGGTTTCTATGTGAGATTAATTAGGGTATTTAAAAGGAGTAACACTAACTACAGAAGGAAAAATATCAAAGCACAATTCTATGACCTAGGGATGAAAAAAAACACCAGATGTTGCCCTCCACTGAGTCCCGCACCCAGTTCCTCTGAATGTGATGCTCTCAGGGACAGACCACCTGACAACACAAAGGAACAGGCCACACATACTGTATAGCAGATATCTATATGTGGTTAAAAATACCTCACACACATGTCAAGTATTGAGCCTTCACATGGCTTTTTTTACTAGTGTTTTTCAAAACATTTGTTCAGTTAGGCACCAGGCTGGTGCATGCTGCATCCTGCAACATGTGCTAGTACAGAAAAGTAAAAAGCACCTCTTCAGAGTTTATCAGCTGCAGCGGGCAGTGCTATCAATAAGTGATAAAATTCACAGGGCCAAGCTGCAACCATGGATGTATATTAAATGTTGAAGTAATAAACAATTGACGCTTTCACTTCACCCTGGGGGCGAGTTGTTTTGACTACATCACATTTTGCAAGTAACACTGCTGATTTTGTCTTTTGTTCTGGTAGGTGAGTTCAGGCGGAAAAAGATACATTCAAGGTGTTTGGCAATGTTGATTTGGTTAACTGAATTAAAAGTTATATAAATGGCGACACGGCTTCAAAAGTCATGAGTACTCATGTTAAAAAAATGTGATTTTGAAATTTGACCAAAAAAAAATAACGGACTTGATCTATTCCAAGCACCGAGCGCCTACCTACGGATTCATTGTCAACGTGCCATACAGAACTAAGCGAAAAGCATCAGAGTTAACTTAACCGTTAAGGGTATATCCTAAATAACTAGACACCAGTGAGCTATAGGGCTGTAATATCCCATTCCCTGGTGATTATTGGGTCGATAACTTTCTGGCTTACCAAAATTTCTGATTGTCGAATTTTTTTCCCGTGTTATTTCAGTCGGTGGAAGCATAGACGATAGCATATTATGGTGCTATGGGTGGAAAGCCATAAATTGCTAATGGGGGTGTTTTCAGAGCATCCTTTCACGGAACAGTCGGTCTTCAGAAACCCCACTTTGTTTTCACTTTTGTTTGGATGAGCCCAACCATTGGGGACAGATTGAAAAAGAATAGCAAGCCTGTGTTTAGTGGTTTGCTGATGATGATTTATTGTACATTGTCGAGTGTTATGTCATCAAGTCAGTTCTCTCTCAGTACCCTGGTTGATTGAGTCACGGCAGGCCAAGAAACTGAAATGGCAAAAACGGTGGCAAAGAAAACGGCCAGGCAAGAAGAGAAGGCATAGGGGGGGCCGGGAACCTGAGGAAACTCCCAAATACCTTTACTTTGACTGTTTCTCAAGACTCGCTCGTGTGGGCAGCATTTTCAAAAATAGATAAGAGGAAAAGGCACAAAGTTTGCAAGCAACAGTTTGCATATTTCAGCTCGACACGAAAGCATGGAATATGATGTCTTAAACGGAGAGCTAATTGTCTGTGTTAGGTTGCCTGTCTGTTTTTGGTAGGCTATGATGAACCTTATAGAGTTGGCATATTCATATCTAAATAAGTGTTTTATAACTGGACAGGCGCACCCACCACGCACCATACGGTAGGCTGTTACCCGGACACACCCGACACCCGACCGGTCTGATTAAAATCGCCGCTACACATCCAAACGCAACAATAATATTACGAAGGACATTGTCACACTTTATTGCTCCTGATTTAGGTCTCATTGCGGTTATGGGAGGGCTGAGTTATAAGACTATTTTAATATACAGTGCAGCACGCCCCACCATCAGCTATGGACTAACCAGACAAATGTGAGGGACTAAAAGAGCAGGTTTTAGAGTTATCGCAACAGAGAGGCACGAGCTTGGACATAGATATGGTTTAAATATCGGTATAATTAGTGGGCGTGCCTTTTGTGTTTATATTAAACGTCTTTAAATTATAGTCTTTTGTTCATCAGGCATGCAAAATGGCACAAGCTCCTTAGTTTCAGCCGCTCCGTGTGAGGATCACTGCACCAGTGAGGCTGATGCGCCGCTGTCAGATCGACGACAGCGGTGGCATTCAATGCAATAGATTTAGGTCAAAAAACGTTTAGAACTTACTGCAAATCGCCTGGCAAGGACAAGTATGCAGGACAGTAAGTTAATTAATCAAACAGGTGTCCCCCCTCCGCACCCACAGACGATTTTTAGTCAAAATTCAGGACTTTAGTGACCAAACCTTCTTTGGTGATTAGCAGGCCATAGACTAAACCAACCAGTGGTTTGGTGTCAAAAAACAGTGCATGACATAGTAGCGCCGTAAGAAATGACCCAGATGACAGGATGCTAAAAAGTGAAAACCTCTTGGAAATTAGCAAGGCACATACTACACATGATTTTCGGAATGTTTTTAGATAATAAATAAAATTGTGGTTTTGGAGATGCGGTACTGTTTTAACAGCAAATATTCCAACCTTTGACAATCCCCTCGTTCGCGGTCTGGACATAGAGCTAGCGCGCAGTTATTCGAAATTGTCGTAGCAACTAGCAGACTTTATTTCTGCTCATAGCTAATCCCAGGAACACCCAGGTTGGAATTTCACGCGATGTCGGGCGCTTCAGTTATGGAGGGTTTATTATTGATTATTATTTAAGCCACTATCGAAATCACGATTATTTAACAACGTTTACTCATTGTAGTTTGAAAGTAGTTTCAATATTGACTTACAAAACAGTGAAAATTAAAAATACATGGGGGGGCAAAAACACCTGTGAACTGAAAGAAATTCCGCATTCCGAACACAAGACTGGTCATCCGGAGAGCTCCAGTTGTGTGAAGAGGCCCAAGGTGGTGGTGCCACATATATATGAGTTTACTCCTTGACACTCAGCGTCAGGTTCGATTCTGGACTGCAGCCTTTTGAGGGCTCATGTCATGCCCCCCGCTCTCCCTTTCCCTGTAAAGTTTTCAGCTGTCGTCTCTGTCAATAATTAAAACAAACTGGAGATTTGTAGAATGCTGATGGTATAGGTCCAATACTTTTATCAAATGGAGCCTTCACTGTGAATTGGAAATCTGTAGCGGAAAAGTTGAAACCCTCTTTGATTTCAGTTTTTATAGAGAACGACGAAGCAAGAAATGAGTCGGAGGGACACGTACCAAAGCCACAGCCAAGCGGGCAGAGAAGACGGTAGTACACCATTTTTGTTATAGGAAACCTGTCGGCGTACGGCGTGGCTCTGCGTTCATTTAACGCAGAAGCATGAATCAGCCTTACACCCGAGTTCATCTCCACTTCACTGAGATTCCGGACAATAACAGGCTAGCAATGTGACAGATGCGTACTTGAAACTGGTGAGATTGAGGTTAGACATGGTCTGTTGAAGTTTCGTATTTTTGGGCCCAAAGACTGTGTTCACTTTCGTCCTAGCTGGTTCATCATTGGAGTCAGCACTTAGGAGAAAAAACATGTATAGAGTTTACAGCAAGCAATGTCAGTACAACATGTTCTAGCATGTCTGTATCATTACTTGTAGTCAGGTAGTGATTATTGAACTCAGTTGTCTCTTTCTCACATCACACGCGGACAAACACCACACAAATGCCGTACTGTCTGTAGAAGACACTTGGGCATGCCACACGGTTGGGAAGGAAAACCGACACCCCTGTATCGGGCCACACGTCCCTTACACAATAGAAAAAAGTGTTTAGAATTAAGTTTTACGCTATGTACCTGGCATGCAGAAGCGCACCTAAGGTCAATGAAGTAGACAATAGTCCGAGAGTATATCACGTTATTTAGTCCATGTGCGTAAAGGTACGATCAGCGTAGCAATTAGTTACAACTGTCAGCTACTAGCAGTCTAACAAACTATAAAATGCCGAGACCCAGAAGATAAAGTTAGGTAAGCAGAGGTTTTCATAACGGTCATATAAAGCCCATATTTGATAGCTAGGACAAATGCAGCCAACACCGTCGGATCTGTCATTAATCCCTATCCAAGAGTGCCAAAGTCACGTCCAATTCTAGCGAAATACTTACCAGTACCACTAAGCATAGGTTTAGGCCCGCTAGAATGGTCAGCTAGCGCGGAGTGCACCTATATTTACATCAAATAAGGATAATACCCCAAGGTAAAAGCGTTACACTTGGGCGGTGTTGTGTATAAATGAATGTTTTTACGCTTTAAATCTTCTATTTGACGAACACAAACATGAGTGTCGAAACGGTATGCATGACTAGAAGCACGCGCATGTTGTATCAAGCAGTTGAACGTAATGTGAGTGACGGAGTGTTTGGGTCTGTCCGGTTATGTAAATTAACTCGCTGGACGTCATCTCTGTGTCAGGAGTGATGATTATGATCTACGTTGGTTACTGATTACAATGCGTTTTTGTTATTCCAAATTCATGGCATGCATGTCTCTCTTGGTTCCGTTTTAACCCGGCAATCGCACCACTTCCCTATACTTTCAGATGATTATCGGTACATGATATCTACCGACGATAACCCAGACCAATCAAAGTTAACCGGGTATAGCCATTTTATGGATGCATACTGATTTTTGTGATTGATTATGCTATTTCTTGATCTTGTCGCACTCTTTCTGTGCTCTCTTTCAACTTTGTATTGCAACTGCAGAAAAGCAATTTTCCCTGGGATTAATAACTTTTATTATACTTACTGCTGAGCAAAGCAACTTTTTCTATTGCTCTCCCCTTTCATACTTAAAGTAGTGACAGTAAAGGGTGGGTATAGCTTAAAATAACCAAATGCCTTTAGTTAAAGTGTAAAGTAATCTGTTAAGTGAAATGTAAAACTACTATAGTAGTGGAATTAGCCAAAAATTACCTGGCAACTTGTATTCTGAGCCCCAATTTATCATTGAAGCAGTTGGAAAAAAAAAAGCACACAACATTCTTGTGGTTGTTGAGATTTTATGGTTTTATTGGTGTGGGATAGACCTGTAACAATAAGTGAAAAAAAACAACAGCATTAAATAATTGAGTATTCAGTTCATTTAGTAGAGATTGATTTACAACACACAGCGATGATCGTTAAAGGAATTGCAAAAACAAAAGGATGCAACACAGTGGCGACAAAAGGAAAACAAAAAGTGATGAAAAACTGGAAAGTTGGTACCAAGATGACAGCCCAAGCCTAAACAGACCCCAAGTAGAAGAGAGAAAAAGCACTGAAGCACCTCTTAATAAAATTCATCCCAACTCAAAGATGGAGCCGCAATTTTAGTAGTTGGTTTCCTCCGCACAACAACGCAATGATTAGTGTGTAACTGAGATGGGAGAAAAAAAAAACGCAGCAAAATCAAATCAGAAAAAATAAATGTATAAGTATTGAAACAAGCACCCACTCGAGAACATTACATCACACTCATTCAGTTTAGCAAACCACGTAGTAGGTTAATGATGCCAAAGTGAGCCTAGCTGGGTTCCAACTGGTCCTGGTCCTATATTAATGTTGCATAAGTTAAATTAACCTAATAGGGACTCAAAGTAGACAAGTTTAGATTGGTTACATGGAGTTAAACCCTTTCTTCACAGACTTTGTGGAATCATTTTGCTATTGCTTTTGACTTAAGATTAAAAGGTTTCCATAAACCAATACTGTTCACAAGGCTTCCAGAGTGAACGACGTGGAGAGGAAAATGTGTGGCCTGCCGATTTCTTGTGTGGGGGGCAATTTGATCAGTAAGGTAATCTATGGTCAGTGAATAGAAAGCCATGAGGTACATTACATAGGATGTATGAGATCAGGAAGAATGAGCATAACCCGAGCGTGATGACACTGGCTTTTTGGACCAATATTGATGATTTAGAGTTAAAAAAAACCTGATAAAACAATGTACCTATATTGTGACGTTTTTTTTAAAGATTCCATCGTTATTGCTAATTTTGAGGGAGGATAGTGCTTTAAGAGCTCAACACAACATATTTTTTTCTATTGCTGTCCGGTCGGCAACCGCAGAGGGGGACTCTGTACTGAAACTCCTCCTGTTTAAAGCCTAATGTGGAGTTACTACGAGCTACTTTGAGCTTTATTGCAGCGGGGAGATCCAGACCGAATCAACGGTAAGCAGCACTTTCGGAATCAGAATCAAGCTGCTTTTTGCAGGTACGAAAGGTCACAAAACGAGGACATTTTTGTTGGCTTGGATTGCTCAGAATATGTTCGCTTACTAATACAAACGAAAAAAAACATACATCAACATAGGTACACACGATAAAACCAATATAGACTGTTGAGAACAATACGTACTGAAGAGTGCAAATAGGCAGGGTCAAGTTATAATTATGCTGTATTATTATTTTAATTATGGAGAAAGTTCAAAGATGTGGAATACATGGTAGCTGTATTTTATTATAACTATTATATTACATATGTACAAGATTTACAGCTCTGGAAAATGAGAGAATGATGAATAAAATGGTGGAACCAGTAAACAGACTGATAGAGAAAAGTGTTGTGCTGGTTGACTGCACAGGAATTGACCTACACTGTGTAAGAAACTCATCTGTGCATCAGAGTGATGGCGTTGTGGTAGAAAACTGTTCCGGAGCGTTGGTTTTGGCGTGCAGTGACTCTGTAGTGGCAGACCAGAGGAGAAGCGGAGACAAGGTTGTGTACGGGGTGAGATGGTCTGGCAGTGAGGGTTCTGCCCGTTTTCTGATTTGGAAAGTGATAGAGTCAGACGGGAGTGGCAGGTTGGCACCCGCTAGGAGCTTTTCTGCAGTCATATCTGTCCATTGTAGCGCTGCACCTGTTCCGCTTTTATGGTGTCAAGCTCAAAAACCGACGTATGATGTGCAGAGACAGATCTTCTGACAAGGGCGTTATGTTAGAGGTGGTTTTTGAGTCAGGGAATCCTTAGGCGGTGTTGAGCTTCCGAGCTGCTGCAGGAAGACCAGATCCCTCTGCTCGTCGCCTTCGTACTGATGGTGTCAGGTTAGTGTTGTCAGGATGTAATGAGTGCCAAGTGACGCATCACTAGACCATGTTGGGCCCTGTAGGCAAAACTGCAGCGGTCCGATCAAGGGGACTGTGAAGTCATTTTAGTTGCCAACACCAGTTGTTCAAAGGACTTCATGACTACAGATGTCAGTGGTGCAGCCTGTAGTCATTTAGTCCGAGATGAGGGGTTTTTGGGGACTGGTATGAGTTGGGTAGTCATTTGAGAGCAGTGAGTGAACGTCCGATACTCCCAGAGAATCTGTGAAATCTGGAGTGAAGAGTTGGGGCCCTGGTGCTCACAGATTTTGAGGCAGGTTGTGACACACCAGGTCCTGGTGCCAGGGGACTTTCGTGCTGGTCTTCTGCCTGCTAGTTAAAGTTGTGACATCACAGCCTTACAAATCCTGACGTCGACTTTAAAGGCTCAGGTGCATTCCTCTGTTTTTGCATAATAAATACTTTAAGTATTTACCAATACAGCACGGGACCTCTTATAACAAAAACTACCATATGAAGTCCACTTTTTACAGTAATGGGACAGGCCGTTACCATGGACCGAAACATTTTTTGATGTGTGTAAAATAATTGGACCAAGATTTGTTATTAGAAGGACACTTATACGCATTAAAAAAATTGTCATTGCTGCTCTGTGTGAACAACTCACAGTTTCTAAATTGCTCGTGATCTTTTAAGCATTTATTTTTAACACTGAAGCTAAGTATCTTCTTCTAAAAGTAGTAGGCCCTTGAAAAGCTTGTAAACAAAAGCCACTGACAGAGAATCAATTCCCTGTTTGATTGAAATTAAAAGCACTAAATTCAGAGATATTGTTGACTTTAAAACTGCCACAAACATTATTAACAAAAAATAATCATCCACTGCGAACACGTGCAAAGGGGATGTTCTCAAAGTCAGGAGACGAAACATCATGTAGAGGAACATTTGTATTAAAACGAACCTATAGAACAAATGCGTAAATATCACTGCATCACATCGAACAATACAAACAGGAGTTCTTTATGGAAACAGCTGCTCGTGGAAGAATAAATCTCTATAACAATGAGCAATTTTCAAGAGAGTATTTAACACCCGGATGTAATATGCTAAAGGTGATACATAAAGGATTAAAGAGTGATAGTATTGTAGAAAGGACTGTATGGTTTCTTCTCATTTATATGCTGGTATGTCTACATTAAGAATATGTTTAACCTCGATATGTATGGTATTACTATATACGTTATATCTCAGCAGTCCTGAGAAAAGTCTGTCTCTTGTGACAGAGTTGACCTGAAGTGTTCCGCGAAATAGATGTCAATCAAGATGTTATTTACAAGAATATGGACTCATTTTAATCACCAAAAGCTTTTGTAATGAATGTTTTCCCCCAAGTGCAAAAAAAAATCTGTCAAAAAGTATTCTAAATTCACAGCCTTGGTAAAGCCATTTAGGTTCATTTGTGCAAAGACATAGACGTGTTGTCCGCCTTGTCATTATGGAGCTTCACCTGGTATAATAATGGATCAGTCAGTCTCCGGTGTGTATAAAGAACAAACCCGTTACACTAGACTTCACGACAAGCTGCAAACTAGACATCGTGCAAACATGCTAAGATTACCCTGAGACTAAGTTTGATTATTCAAGACGGCTGAAGACCAGATCCGTATTCTTTTGTTTTTTGTTTATGGTTCTTTTGATTGTGCGGCAGGCGGTGTAGCTTATCTGGGTATGGATGACACCTTCATGTGTCTCAGCGTCAAGTACAAGGATTAAAAAAAACATTTAAGACACTGGAGACATTTTTGGACAGCCCGGGTCAGGCAGAACCCCGCAAGACAAACTGCTTCGTGGGACCGTTGTTGGCTCAGAAATCCAAGGCCAGCCATTTTTCCATACTGGCAGCAAGCTCCACAGAGCCTGGTCCACCTGATATTCCCTGTGTCAACCGAGACGGTTTTGTCGCTTCTGTCTCGAAATGGCCCTCATGGTGTCGAATCATGCCAGAAGCCAGCCTCAAGAGCAAAGACAATTGAAAAACCGTGTGGAGGTTTCCAATGCCCCCCTATAGCCTGCTGTAAAGGATGGTAACGCTGGAGAAGTGGAAGAAAGGTGGATATTTTCAATGACTCGTCTGTTGATTACACCACAGTTTCCGAAAATTATTGCAGGAGAACCTACTGATCCAGATTCAACTCCAGAAACAGTGAATGTTGGGGCCGAAACAATCACTTGTCTGGGGTTACGATGCAGTATGGGGGTGGCGAGAGATCTGGCAGGGTGGAAGTGCCAACATCAATATTCTCAATAATCCAAGAAATATTAGCTACCTCTTATATTCCCACCATAAAAGAGGCCAAATTCTCCAGCAGGATGGTGCTCCATCCACATACTTCCATCTCCTACTTCAAAGTCCATCAGGACGAAGAAGATAGAAAGCTCAAGGATTGGCCGGCCCAGTCACCAGGCATGAACATCATTGAGCAAGTAGTGGGGTAGGAGTGAAGAGGAAGCATGGAAGACCAAACCAAGAATATTGATGAATAGCTCTGGGAGGGCATTCAAGACTGCGATTTCCCTAGCTTATTCCTGATGACTTCATCAATACATTGTAGTATCATTGCAACGCATGGATGCAGTCTTCAAGCTCATGGAAGTCATACAAGTATTTAATTGAATACTCAGCAGAGCCACTAGTTTATAGCCCATGTTGCAGTTAACCACCACTGTTGATTATGTGGTACATAAAAGCACTCAAGTTGATATCATTTTTAAAAATGTCTCCAATAGTTTTATAAGGTAGTTGTTTGGTCATTTCTTGGTATTCCGCGGGTTTATGGAGGCATGATGTCAGCAATGACGTCACCAAGGGAGTGAGTCTCAGCTGGCACGAACGAACTATGGTGACTGACTGGCTAGAGGGTAAGAGGAGATAAGGCCAGCAGCCGAATAATACCAACACCGACAGACGTGAGAGGGTTCAAATGAGGTAATTGTCAGAGATTGTGGAAGTCCCTTCATTTATTCCATTTGTTAGCACGACGCAGTCAGTGGACCAATGACTTGTACTTTTTACTGTCAGTGATAGCATCGAGTGGTACGTCACGTTTTCTCTCGATCTGTGACAGGATCATGTTGTTAGTTCAAGTTAGTAGTGGTACATTATCTAGATATAGGAATAGGAAGCATCCCCCCCCAATGTGTAATTCTAAGGTTTACCTCGTCCTCCGGTGGAAAACGTGTTGCTGTGTGGGCCGTGCTGTGTGTTTGTGTTGGTGTGTTTGTTGGTGAGAGCTGGGTGGAAGAGCGGGGTGCTGTAGGGAGCGAGTCCGGCGGTTTATGAAACTCGCCCTCTCTGCGATCGACGATCTGATGATGACCTAAATCCGTTTGTGAAGCAAATTTTCAGACCGATCTGGTCACCCCCACACCATCACGCACCCAGTATAATTGTGTTATTAACTTTACCATTCCTTTAGACTGAGCATATGAAAGGCATTCCCTTCACCTCTCAACAAGAAGTTCACTGCAGGACAGCAGGCTGTAAAATGTTCTTATGACAGTATGATGACATCATCGGCCAGTACAGCAACCCCTTGGATGTCCAATCTAAAGAAACAAAGAGGATATGTGCTACCTGCAGATAGGCAGGGTTTAGAAACGATACAAACCAATCCCACACCAATCTAAATTACCACTGCACAGTAGTATAGTACGCGCATTTGGCAACTCTGGGACTAGCCTACTAGATTGAAGTTGAGAGTTGCACTAATATTATTGGATGATTAATAGAAAAAACATTTATTTTCAGAAAACATTAAGTTTGGTTTAACAACAATGAACAGAGTGAGAATATAACCTGTGTTTCTTATTTGAGAAAAAAAAGGCATCACTTTATAAAAATACCTATGGGTTTATAAGGAAGGAGCAGGTGGAGCAAAATCAATATTTTACGGATTACGATTAGCAGAGAACAACATAAAACAATGTTCACAGTATACTCAACAGTACACGTATTGTACACCGGTGCATCCTTCAAAAGTTTTTTTAAGCTTGTCCGAGTCGTTGTCTGTGAGGTTGAAACATCCACACCAGTCCAGGCTTTGGATGAATCATGGAGCTCAGACTTGGTCTTAAACTGAGAATCTGAACTTTATTCCCCTGGTCTGCAGACTGCTCGCCGCAGATGGAGCTCGGCTTCCACACCGACTCTGGTAGACGCGACCCTCCAGGCCGCGCACACCCGGGCTATTCTTTATAACGTAACGTCATAAATGAAAATAATGTCCAGGATCTCCGGAAAAAAACGATATGCATGTGCTCATTCAAACATCACTGGCTGTGATTGTGGGCGACAACGCTGTCGTGGTTAGCTTCCAAAACTCTGCTGCCGGAAGTTGCTGGCTAGCTACGCAACGTTAGCTTTATCGCTAGCATCCGTACAGGCTAACTATAGCCAGTTAGCTTTGTTGTAACGTAACAAAAACCCACATCTCGTAGGAGCGAAGCTCGTTATTCCATTCAATCAATTATGGTACAAAAGGTGCACTAATGCCACATGTATGATGTTGACAACATGGACGCATATGTAGGCCACACCAAAGGCAGTCTAATATTTACCTAGCAGGCTAGGCTAACGCTGTTGTGCTAACGTCCTGCGGCGTAGCGTTAGCTAGATCTAAACTTGTAAAAAGCCAAACAACATCCCCCGTCTAAGCTGTGTTTCACTTTCAGATCTTTGAATTCTTGGTTACGTCCGTCTTTGAAAAATCTGCCCGCCTAACACGGACAAATTGTACCCACCTTCCTACCTAGCTAGCTAACCTACAGCTAGCTATACCGGTATGCTAGCTATAGCTATCTATCTTTCTCTCTCTAAATATATCTATCAATACTGTCTATCTATATGTCTAGCTATATATATATAGGCTATCTATGTATATGTATGTATTATCTTAATCTGCTGCTGAACACTCCCTTTCTTACACTGTTGTCTTCTATCTCTCTCTAACTCCAATGGTCTCTCTAGGCTGGCTGGCTATCGTCTCCCTTGTGTGACGTCATGCAGCATGTGGGAGAAAGGCAAACCACTGTAAAATATGAACCTACTTTTTTGTGTTATTATGTTTATTGATGTGATACTTTTATATCATATCCAGTGGATACAGTTTGAATGTTTATTACCAACAATCAATGTGCAAATTCTTGGAAAATTAAACCTGCAACATGGGCTTTAATGTGCTGAATTTTAGTATTGTAGTAAATTTTAAATTTATGTAAA
>NC_045744.1:28557224-28575773 GCF_008692095.1 Etheostoma spectabile
GGCGACAAAACTTTTGTCTTGCCAAAATTTGACCGTTCTGTCTTGTTAAAATATAATTTTTTTTTTAGTGAAACTAATTTATTTCAGTGCATTGAATATCATTTGGGAGGGTTTTAGCTTTTCATAAACCAGGCTACATTCAACCTGAAACAATTACACGATAATAACCACACACACACATCCCACCGTTATGATTCCGCCTCCGAGGAGTCGGTTGTTGGCGCTGGTCCCCATTAACGTGGTGGGGTCCTAGTACGTGTCCCTCGCTTTGATGCGCACCGTCCGCTGTCCCCCCCCCCCCCCCGAGCACTGTGTCTCAATCTGTTTTTCGACTTTTTATATCTCCTTGGCTTCTCCGACTCTTTGTTTTTCTGTGCTTTTTCACGTCCGTTCTCTCTATCTCTCTCTCTCTCTGTTCCTCTTAGTCCCACGGATTGCCGTCACCTGCATCAAAACACGCATCTGTCTAAAGGACGTAAGGGATGTGGGAGGGATTCAAGGAGGGAGGGATGGTAGGGAGGATTGTAATACGATTTGGCCCGTCCACGGGTAACAGGGGGGGTAGGTTGGGGTTCAAGCAGCGGCCTCTGGGGGAGCAACATGAAGAGATGGAAGCGGAGATGAGAAGTGTGTTCCACCATGTCGAGAATCGCTGTAATGTTGTCTATAATTATTCGAAGTGACTCATGACTGACCTTATTCGCACTTATGATGAGCGTTTATTATCTCCCTGTGGTGCACATGTTATGTGGGGATTCTCCCATGCTAGCTCGTGCTCCTTATCTCAAGGTTTGAATACGAGTAGGTTATAGTCCCACCTGATATGTATCATTTAGGCCTAGGCTATCTCCTGAAACAAGCAGCCGAGGTCATCTGAATTGAATGTCATGCGGTGTCGTGATGGCCTATAATGTTTTCTTCATCATTGGATGATATGGACGTATTCACTCGCTATCTTGCAGATAGGGCCGCTGCTTTGCCACGTAGCTGAGTCATTTTCCAGTTGGAGATTGATATGATCGTCCTTGGTGTGGGTAAATTAATAAAGGCGGACGTTTCGTGTGATCATTTGTTATGTCCCTACGCCTTACACTCGGCCTAGAGCGCGAGCTCTCTCTTCGTATTGGACGGGTTTATTGTTTAAGCTCGTTATCAACTCAAATGTGTATAAATACCCAATAATGTCTCACTGTATCATGTGTGGTACCTCTTTGAAGGCGCCAGTGCATACACACTGTATCATAAGGTAGTTTCTGACTGGTTATGTATCAACCACGTTTTGGCGATATAGGATCCGAGTGGAGGGAGGGAGGGAGCGAGGGGTGAGTGTTGCCAACTTGCGAAGGATGTAATTTTGGGGGGGGATTTAGGTTTTGAATAGGCGGATTGCGTGTAGCTGTGGTAAACGGATGGGGAGGACAGCCCATCGTTGAGAGAATTGTATAAAAAAAATATATATACAATAAATAAAACTGATAAGGATGCGACCCATGCAATCATTAGTAATCCAAAGCCAAGGGGAGTCTGTAGGCGTAGTCCAGGTGTTTTGGATCCTTAAAGCCCCCAAGCAGTGCTGTTTTACAATGAAAATAAGAAGTAGCCTAAGCTGCACTGGGTCCATGATTTGGGTAAGGTGTCCCTAGCGCTGGTTTTTTCTAATGGTAAGACTACAAGCCACTTCAGGGTACTTCAAATGATTCCAGAAAGGTCCCCAGTTTGAGTTCCCCAAAAATCTCACCAAAAAACACATAATACTATTGTGCTATCCTTATTCCTCCACTTGCGGACCGCTACATTGTGAGTTATGTGTTAATTTATAGCCAAATCTGAATACACAGATCTCAAGACTACAAATTCGTGGCACTATGAGCCATGTATGTAAAGTAAGTACCGCGAGTATATTTCTCTCCCTCGTCTCGATACACCAATGGAAGGAAGTGCAGCATCTGGCAATATAAACCACTTGTTACTAGGACGGTAAGGCTTTAAATCTTTTTTTTGTGGCGCTGTCACTTAGACAAGCTTAGCTCTGCTAAAATGAGTGTACAGCCCAGGTGCGAACCTGTGCACGCGCGGCTCCACTACTGTTCACACGATGAGCCGCACGGCGTCTGTGTTTAGCCTCCGGGTGCCTGCTGTATGTACGTAAGACTAGCGACTAGCATAGAATGAATGCAACCTGGACAGTATTGAGGACTGGATCCGAAGACTGTGCTGTCTGTAACATGTCTTGACATCTGCATATTTTTTTTTTGCGACGATGAAAGGCTCGTTCCATTGTGGTTGAAATTTCGAAAACAATTCAGCCCAGTGCAACATGTATATTGGGCCATCTGCGAAACACATTATCATCTATCCAATCCATCATCCCATCATCATCCACGATCAGCTTGTAAGATACATGTGAGTGGCAAAAGCAATCAAACAAATATTTCGTGCCCCAATAAGCCCAATATGTCTCCACATCCTTCGGGACTCGAACCGGACCGCTCGGATTAGAAGTCAGCGCGCATTGCCATTGCGCCACAGAACGTGATAAACAAACTCTTGAAAGCGGTTTATACGTCCCCCTCCTGCCTGTGCAGCTCATCCTGCTCATATCCTGCAGTCATCAGGACCACCAGCCTGCTGTGGATTGATTATTGCTGCCCGGTAGGGTGCTGCCTCCCGGTAATCAGTTCTTTTCTTTATCCTTCATAGAGAGCGAGAGTCCCACCCTCCATCCCCAATGACTTTCACGCAGGTTCCTCTCGTCATAAACTATCATAATGGCGACATTATCGGAGCCTGAACACCATATCAATGGTAAGAGCTACCATTGTAAAGCATGCCAACTCATTGGAGCAAAGGCTCACTTCTTACCAGTGACTAGCTCCATGAACAGTCCATGTTTTTTAATTACCTGTTGTTTTAGCTCTAGCAATGGAATATCCCCAAGGTGCGGTGTGAGCCAGGGGACAATAAGTAAATCAGGTCTAACCCGATGAACATTCCCGTTCCATCACAATGAACACAACGCAGTGAATGGATGGCTCTTAGCTCAGCTGGAAATGTGCACATCGCACTGGAGTTAGACCTCAGATCATCTAGATTCAAGTCCCTGCATCGCAACCAAGTTTGTAGTTGCACATTTTTTTTGAGTCTGGCAATCATTCGGCATGCAATGTTTGTTGGAGTTTGTCAGTAGAAGCTGCATAGCTCGAGAGAATATACCTACCAAAAGCATAATGTAACTCCGTTTGTATAATCATAGTGACCACATCCTCTAAAAAAGTTTTGCCAAGAATGTATAAAAGCCAGGGTTGTAACAATGTGTGTCAAGATCAAAACTTCAACACCATCCAAAATTTGCAGTGGCTAGTAGACTTTGCTTTTCTCCCAGCCAAAAAAACCAACTGGAATCTATTGAGTAGGTGACTTGGTCAAATTGAACATTTCACTAGCCATTTGGCTGGTTGTAAAGAAGTTAATTTGTGCTTCTATGTGTGTCTCACAAGTACATGTTATCAACACAGTCAAAATGAGAAAGAAAATCAAGTTTGACAAGCCTTTCCCTTCAAGAGCCACGCCGGTAGCAATTGATAGAAACCATTTTCTGAGGATAACCAGACTGAAGCGTTTATGTTTGTTTGCTCAGTGCAAGTTCAGTTGATCTAACCACAAACGACACCATTTCGAACGAGCCGGTATCATACAGTATGGGTGCAGTACTGCTCCCCGACATATGGCAGTTGTTTTTAACCGTGTGCACTGTTACCGTAACCTACATAATGGGTAGTTAGATCTGACATAGAAAGCGGCTTTGCTTTTATTTCAGCATTGTGGCAGGACAAAAGCCTGTCAGGTGCGGTGATGCGCCTGATGGCTCAGGGGAGGTAGGGCCGGAGGAGGCTGCCAGGATAGCGGTGTCCTACTCTGCTTCACACACAGCATTCCACCACCTGGGCTGCCGTCCACATTTCATCGCCTCGTTTTCCCGATGTTAAAAATACATTCGCGAGCTAGGGCTGCGCCTGGAGAAGGTGAAAATATGATGATCACCTACAGTAGAACCAGTCCGCTACGCGAGACATCCAAACCACATTCCATTGTACAGAGACAACGGCAGCAGACAGGGACTGAGCGCTAAGAAAACGTGGTGTAATGATATTGACTCACAGAACAATTAGAAAATTACCTAAGGAGTAAACAGTGAGACACATTGTAATTGTGGACGCTGGTGGTATTCTCACCAGAGACACCAGTGTGGAGAATTGGGTACATTGAATGCGGCTTTGCACTCTTGCTGCCATTGATGACCCCAAGCTTTCCAGTAGTATAATTAATATCCAAGTGACAAACACACAACACATTGTTCTCATACAGCATAATATTAATCTTATGTAATACTTGTAAACCAGAACACAATCACACAAAAAAACTCCCCATAGTGACTCCAGTACACAATCCCATTGACACCCCCCCCCCCACCCGTCTCTCCCTTATGCTCATCTCTGTCTGTTCTCTGCTCAGAGGAACCAGTGCGAGGGAGGTGATGAATGGACGAGACCATACGTGTAGCCGTGCCTGTCACCTCAGGGTTCTGATAGGCCCTGTTGCCAAGGTTCCCATAACTGATTTAAATACAAAATAAAGAATAAGAGAAAAGATCTGAAATTGAGCATAAGAACTTCAGCTTATGAATCGGGAGCAAATATAATTCAGTAAAATGAGCAGACATGTTTAAAATGGAAACGACAAACTGCTAGAGATCTGTATCCGTAAGATTAAGCTGGGAGTCCGACAATACAACCATTGTAACGGCTAATCACAAACTATCTAAATCTCCAAAGATACTGCAATAATGGAAAAAAAAACTTATGAGTCTTACCAAGATGCGATGCTTATATGGTGGAAGACACGGGAGCGAGGCCAACTTGGCCACGCCGATGATGATAGGCCGCCGACTGCATGGCATGTGATCAAGTCCAGGTGTAGTGTAAACTTTCCACGTAATACACGCGCTGCCAGGCAAGACTGAGATAGCTAGACACAGCACAGAAGTAATGAGTACCAACGATTGGAAAAGGGTGTGGATGGTAAATGGGTGTCATGTGTGCTGCATAGCCTTTAGGAGAAACGCATATGGTAATGAACGACGCTGTCGACAGGACCCAATGTACTAGCCCTTTTGTTTTCTCTGGATAATCTCCAGATCCACTTACACCCACCCCACTGTGTACTCATCATGTAAAGACCAGTTTTCCCTGCTGCACTAATTTAATTAAGTCAAACAATGTTCTGTATCAATAGGCTCTGCAGTGTCCAAGTATAACACCAAAGGCGAGTTTGCGTGAAGGCAACACAAGTAAAAATATGTACACAACAACCTTGTAACATACAATATAATTTTATCTTTAATTGATCCCAGGGGGAATTACCATTTTTGTGGACATACAGGCCTGAAATGCACACATTGTACTTAATTCATTTTTATTCCATAGCAAAATAGGCAGTAACAGGCAAACATAATCTAAATATTACCACCGAAAACATGATAATTTTATATAAATCGATAATGGTTTGTAAAATGACCTACATCAGTAATATTTTCTTCACCACCCTTTGCAAAGGTTGTCAGAAATGTTAGTTGTGTGAGCTTAAGCCACATGTATGTTTGATATGATAAGACGAGAACTAGTAAGTGCACGTGGCCAGTGTGGGGGTGCTTGTTTTATTGAACCCCGAACATAAAACATGAATTGGACCCAGCTTTTTACAGCATGGTACGTCAAGGTCAGCAAAGTACTGCTGTACATGTATCATAGCAACATAGGCTCAACCTTACGACAGGCAAATGATAAAAGGCTCTAAGCAGTCCGTAGTTAGGGTTGAGTTGTTCCCAACATGCAAATGGTGAATTGAATTCAAGCACTTCTGCTTTTAAATGCTCTGCAAAAATCAATAGTGGACGAATGCCTGAAGATATTTCAGGGTCAATGCATAAACATGACATTGCAGTAAAATGATTGATACCTGATTTCGAGAACAACCAATAAAAGCTCACACGTATCATAAGTGGTTTTCTATGTGAGATAATTAGGGTATTTAAAGGAGTAAACTAACTACAGAAGGAAACAATATCAACACATTCTAGGACCTGAGTCAGGATGAAGAAGAAAACACCCAGATGTTGCCCTCCACTGAGCCCGCACCCAGTTCCTCTGAAGTGATGACCTCACTCATGTGGACAGGACCACCTGCAACCAAAGGAAAGCCACACATTACACTGTAGCTAGCAGATTATCGTATAGTTGGTTAAAATACCATACACACACATGTCAACGTATTGAGCTTCACTGGCTTTTTTTACTAGTGTTTTTCAAAACCATTTGTCAGTTAGGCACAGGCTGGTGCATGCTGCATTCACTGCAACATGCTGATATACAGAAGTAAAAAGCACTCTTCAGAGTTTTCAGCTGCAGGGGCAGTGCTACTCAAAAGTGATTAAGAATTCACAGGGCCAGAGCTGCAAAGCCATGGGTAGTATATTAAATTGAAGTAAATAAACAATTGACGCATTTCACTTACACCTGGGGGCGATTTTTTGCACATCACATTTTGCAAGTAAACTGCTGATTTTGTCTTTTGTTCTGTAGGTGAGTTCAGGCGGAAAAAGTATACATTCAAGTGTTTGGCAATGTTGTATTTGTTAACTGAATTAAAAGTTATATAAATGGCGACACTCTTTCCAAAGTCCATGAGTATCATGTTAAAAAACATTGTGATTTTGAATTTGACCAAAAAAAAAATAACGGGACTATGATTCTATTCCAACACCGAGCGCCTACCCGTACGGATGTCAATTGTCACAGGCCATACAGAACTAAGCAAGCATCAGAGTAACTTTAACCGTTAAGGGTATATCCTAAATACTAGAACCACCAGATGATAAACCTAGGGCTGTAATACTCCCATCCCTGGTGATTATTGGGTCGATAACTTTCTGGCTTAACCAAAATTTCTGATTGCACGAATTTTTTCCCGTGTTACTTTCATCGTGGAAGCATGACGTAGCATATCTATGGTCCTGATGGGTGGAAAGCCATAATTGCTACTGGGGGTGTGTTTCAGAGCATCCGCTGTTCAACGGAAACAGTCGGTCTTCAGAACACCCCACTCTTGTTTTCACTTTTGTTTGGATGGCCCAACCATTGGGGCAGATTGAAGTAAAGAATAGCTAACGCCTGTTTATGGTTTGCTGAGAGATTTATTTAATTGTGAGTGTTATGTCATCAAGTCGTTCCTCTCAGTACCTGGTGATTGAGTCACGGCAGGCCAGAAATGAAATGGCAAGAACGGGGTGGCAAAGAAACGGCCAGGGCAGAAGAGAAGGCATATGGGGGGCCGGGTAACCTGAGGAAACCACAAATACCTTTACTTTGACTGTTTCTAAGACTCGCTCAGGTTGGCAGCATTTTTACAAAAATAGATTAACGGGAAAAGATGCACAAAGTTTGCAAGGCAACAGTTGTGCATATTTAAGCTCGACACGAAAGCATGGAATATGATTTCTATAAACGAGAGCAACTGTCTGTGTTAGGTTGCCTGTCTGTTTTGGTAGGCTATATGACCTTATAGATGTTGGCATATTCATAGTCTAATAAGTTTTTATAACTAACAGGTCGCACCCACCCGCAACCATACGGTAGGCGTACCCTGGACACACCGCTGACACACCCCGACCGCTGATTATAATCGCCGTCTACAATCCAAACGCAAACAATAATATTACGAAGGGATATTGTCAACTTTATTGCTCCGTGATTTAGGCTCATTTGGCGGTTATGGGAGGGCTGAGTTATAAGATATTTTAATATAAGTGCAGCACGCCCCACCCATCATGCTATGGACTAACCAGACAAATGTGAGGGAGCTAAAGAGAGTTTTTAGAGTTAGCGACAACCAGAGAGGCAACTGAGCTTGGAACACAGATATGTTTAAATATACAGTGTATATTAGTGGGCGTGCCTTTTGTGTTATAATATTAAACGCTTTAAAATTATAGTCTTTTGTTCTCGGCATGCAAAGCCAAGCTCCCTTAGTTCAGCCGCTCCGTGTGAGGACACTGCCAGGAGTGATGCGCGCTGTCAGAGTCGCGACAGACGAGTGGCATTCAATGCAATAGATTTAGGTCAAAATCGTTTAGAACTTACTGCAAAATCGCCTGAAGGACAAGTATGCAGGACAGTCAAGTTAATTAATCAAACAGGTGTATTTCCCCCCTCCGCACCCACAGACGTATTTTTAAGTCAAATATTCAGGAACTTAGTGACCAAACCTTCTTTGGTTGATTAGCAGCCTAGACTAAACCACCAGTGGTTGGTGTCAAAAAACATGCATGACATAGTAAGTTGCCGTAAGAAATGACCAGATGACAGGAGCTAAAAAGTGAAACCTCTTGTGAAATTAGAAGGCACATATAACACAATGTGTTTCGGAATGTTTTTAGATAATTAAATAAAATTTGGATTTTCGGAGATGTCGGTACTAGTTTAACAGCAAATATTCACAACCTTTGACAATCCCCTCGTTCGCGTCTGACATAGAGTGCATAGGCGCAGTTATTCTGAAATTATCGTAGCATACTGCAGACTTTATCGTGCTCATAGCTAATCCAACGGAACACCGACAGTTGGAATTTCACGCATGTCGGGGCTCAGTATGGAGGGTTTTTATTATTATTATTTAGCCAATATCGAAATCACGATTATTTAACACGTTTACTATTGTAGTTTGAAAAGTTTCAATATTGACTTAAAAAACAGTGAAAAGTTAAAAAATAATGGGGGGGGGCAAAAACACACTGTGAACTGAAAGAAATTCCGCATTCCGAACACAAGACTGGTCATCCGGAGAGCTCATTGGTGGATAGGAGGCCAAGTGTGGGCCAACATTATATGGTTTACTCCTTGACACTCAGCGGCAGGGTTCGATTTGACCTGCAGCCTTTTAGGGCTGCATGTCATGCCCCCTCGCTCTCCCTTCCCTGGTAAAGTTTCAGCTGTCGTCTCTGTCATAATTAAAACACAATGGAGATTTGTAGAATGCTGATGGTATAGGTCAATACATTTTATCAAGCATGGAGCCTTCACTGTGAATTGGGAAATCTGTAGCGGAAAGTTGAACCCTCTTTGACTTTCATGTTTTTTATCAGAGAAACGAACGAACACAGAAATGAGTCGGGAGGGACACCGACTACCAAAGACCACAGCCAAGCGTGGCAGAGAGCTTGGGTAGTTACACCATTTTTGTTATGGAACCTGTGGCACGGCGTGGCTCTGTCGTAATATTTAACGCAGAAGCATGTAATCAAGCCTTAACACCCATTATCTCCACTTCACTGAGGATTCCGGACAATAACAGGCTGAGCATGTTACAGATAGACTGTACTTGTAACTGGTGCAGATGAGGTAGACATGGGTCTGTTGTAATTCGTTTTTTGGCCCAAAGACTTGTTCCTTTCGTCCTAGCTTTGGTTCCCATTGGAGCAGCACTTAGGAGAAAAAAACTGTATAGAGTTTACAGCAACAATGTCAGTCAAATGTTCTAGTCATGTTCTGTATCATTACTTGTAGTCAGGTAGTGTATTATGTTAACTCAGGTTGTCTCTTTCTCACACACACGCGGACAACACCCACAACAGAATGCGTACTGTCTGGTAGAAGACACTGGGCAACCACACGGTCTGGAAGAAACACGACACCCCTGTATCGGGCCACACGTCCTTAACACAATAAAAAAAGTGTTTAGAATTAAGTTTATACGGTATGCTACCTGGCATGCAGAAGCCACCTAAGGTCAACTGAAGTGACAAGATCCGATGAGTATATCACGTAGTTTAGACCATGTCGTAAAGGTACGACAGCGTAGCAATTTCGTTAAACTTCAGCTAACTGTAGCTAACTAAATTAAAGTTAAGCCGAGACCGAGAAGATAGAAGTTAGGTAAGCAGAGGTTTTCATAACGTGTCATATAAAGCCCATATTTGTAGCTAGGACACATGCACCAACACCTCGGTCTGTCATTAATCCCTACCAAGAGTCCAAAGTATGTCCACTGTCCTAGTGATAGCTTGTCCATGGACCATAGACATAGAGTTTAGCCCCTAGCTAATGTCAGCTAGCGCGGAGCTAGCACCATATTTACATCAAATAAGGATAATACGACCGGTAAAAACGTTTACACTTGTGGCGGGTTGTGTTATAAATGAATGTTTTTACGCTGAAATCTTCTATTTGACTAACACAAACATGAGTGTCGACAGTGTGATGCGTGATAGAAGCAGCGCCATGTTTACAAGCAGTTGAACGGTAAATGTGAGTTGACGGAGTGTTGTTGGTCTGTCCGGTTATGTAAATAACTCCGGAAACGTCAGTCTCTGTGTTCAGGAGTGAGTGGATTATGATCTGACGTTGGGTTACTGATTACATGCTTTTTTGTTATCCAAATTCATGGCCTGCATGTCTCTCTTGGTTCCGTTTTAAACCCGGCAATCGCACCACTCCCTATACTTTCAGATTAGATTATCGGGTACATGATATTCTACACGATAACCCAGACCAATCAAACCGTTAACCGGGTATAGCCTCATTTTAATGGATGCATACTGATTTTTGTTTGGATGTATGGCTATCTTTTGATCATTTGGTCGCACTCTTTCATCGTGCTCTCTTTCAACTTTGTATTGCAACTGCAGAAAAGCAATTTTCCCGTGGATTAATAACTTTTATTACTTCTTACTGCTGAGCCAAGCATTTTTCTATTGCCTCTCCCCTTTACCATACTTAAAGTAATGACATAAATGGACTGGGTATAGCTTAATAATAACCAATACATCTTTAGTTAAGTGTAAAGTATCTGTTAAGGAAATGTAAATATACTAGTAGTGGATATTAGCCAAAAATGTACTGGCAACTTGTTATTCTGAGCCCCAATTACATTGAAGCAGTTGAAAAGAAAAAAGGCACACACATTCTTGTGGTTGTTGAGTTTTGATGTTTTATTGTTGTGATGGGATAGACCTTAACAATAAGTGGAAAAAAAGACAAGCCAGCAATTAAATAATTGAGTTATCAGTTCATTTATAGGAATTGATTTACAACACACACACGTCATGAACTCGATCTAATAGGATTGCAAAACAAAAGTGATGCAACACAGTGCGACAAAAGGAAAACAAAAAGTGATGAAATAACTGAAAGTTGGTACCAAGATGATCAGCCCAAGCCTAAACAGACCCAAAGTAGAAAGAGAGAAAAGATGCACTAGAAGACTCTTAATAAATTCATCCCAACTCAAAGATGGAGCCGCAATTTTAGTAGGTCGGTTTCCTCCGCACAACACGAAATGATAGTTGGAACTGGATGGGAGAAAAAAGAAAACGCAGCAAATCTAATCAAAAAAATAATGTTAAGTATTGAAACAAGCACCCACTCGAGAACATCTACATCCACACTCATTCAGTTAGCAAACCACGTAGTAGGTTAATGAGCCCAAAGTGAGCCTAGCTGGTTCCACTGCCTGGTCCTATATAATGTTGCATAAAGTTAATATTAACCTAATAGGGACCAAAGTAGACAAGGTTTAGATTGGTTACATGGGTAGCTTAAACCCTTTCTTCCAACTTTTGGATCATTTTGCATTGCTTTGACTTAAGATTTAAAAGGTTTCGCAAGAACAATAGCTTTCACACAGGCTTCCAGAGTGAACGTACTCGGGAGGAAATGATGTTGTGCCTGCCGATTTCTTGTGTGGCGAGAGATTTGACAGTAAGGTAATCATGGGTCCAGTGAATAGAAGCCATGAGGACATACATTATGGAGTATGAGATCCGGAAGATAGGAGCATAAGCTCGAGCGTGACTGACACTGCTTTTGGGACCAATATTGAATTTAGAGTTAAAAAAAACCTGATAAAAAATGTACACTATATTGTGACGTTTTTTTAAAGATTCCATCGTTATTGCTAATTTTGTGGAGGATAGCTTTAAGAATGCTCAACAATGGAATATTTTTTTCCATTGCTGTCCGTCTGCACCGCAGTAGGGGGCTCTGTATGAAACCCTCCTGTTTAAAGGCCTAATGTGGATTTACTATTCGACAGCTACTGTTTGAGCTTTATGCAGCGCGGGAGATCGACCGTAATGTCCAACTGGTAAGCAGCACTTTCGGGAATAAGAAATCAAGCTGTTTATTGCAGGCTACGACAGGTCACAAAACGAGGAATTTTTGGTTGGCTTGATTGCTCAGAAGATGTCCTTACTAATACACGACAAAACAAACATACATACAACATAGGTACACCGATAAGAACCAATCTAGAAGTGTTGAGACAATATCGTACTGAAGAGGTGCATAATATGCAGGAGTCAATTATAATTATGTTTTATTATTATTTTAATTATGGAGCAATGTCAAAGATGTGGATACATGTGTAGTGTATTTTATTATAACGATATTATATTACATAGTGTACAAGTTTACAACTCTGGAAAATGAGAGGAATGATGATAACTAACTGAGTGGAACCGTAAACAGACTGATTAGAGAAAGTGTTGTGCTGGTTGACTGCACAGGAATTAACTGACACTGTATATAAGAATCAGTCTGTCATCAGATGATGCGTTGTGGTAGAAAACTGTTCCGGTAGCGTTGGTTTTGGCGTTGCAGTGATCTGAGTGGCAGACCAGAGGGGAGAAGCTGGAGACAAGGTTGTTACGGGGTGGATGCGTCTGCAGTGAGGGTTACCTGCCCGTTTTCTGATTCGGAAGGTGTAGGTCAGACGGGAGGGCAGGTTGGCGACCCCTGGAGTCTTTCTGCAGTTCATTAGTGTCCCATTGTAGTTGCGTGACCTGTTCGGCTTTTATGGTGGTCAGCTCACAAACAGACAGTTATGGATGTGCAGAGACAGATCTTTCGACAAGTGGCTTATGTTAAGTTTGGTTTGAGATCAGGAATCCTTAGGCGTGGAGCTTCCTGACTGGCGCAGGAAGGTACATCCTCTGCTCGCGCCTTCGTACTGATGGTGTCAGGTTAGTGTTGTCAGGATGTAATGAGTGCCAAGTGAGCTGCAGTCACCCAGACCTGTTGGGCCCTGTAGGCAACAACTGCAGCGGGTCCTAGTCAAGGGGACTGTGCAGTCTTTTATGTTGGTCCAAGCACCAGTTGTTCAAAGACTTCATGACTACAGATTCAGGTGCAGCCTGTATGTATTTAGGTCCCGAGATGGATGGGGTTTTTGGGGATCTGTGTATGATTGGGTAGTCATTGAGAGCAGTGAGTGAACGTCCGTATCTCCCGAGATCTGTGACAATCTGAGTGAAGAGTGGGGCCAGCTGGTCTCACAGATTTTGGCAGGTCTGTGACACACCAGGTCCTGGGCCAGGGGACTTTCGTCGGTCTTCTGCCTCTAGTAAAGTTGTGAATCACAGCCTTACAGAAGTCCTGACGTCTGAGCATTTAAAGGGCTCAGTGGCATTGTCTCTGTTTTTGCATAATAAACTACTTTAAACGTATTTTACAATACAGCACGGACCTGCGTTATAACAAAAACTACTATGAAATCTCACTGTTTACAGTAATGGGACAGCCTTACCATGGCGCCGCAAACATTTTTGTGTATGTTGTGTTAAATAATTGGGAACAAGATTTGTATTAGAAGGAACACTTTACATTAAAAAAATTGTCATTGCTCTCTTGTGAAAGCAAGCTCACAGTTGTCTACAATTGCCTCGTGTCTTTTAGCAATTTATTTTTAACACTGAAGCTAAGTATCTTCTTCTAAAAGTAGAGGACGCTTGAAAAGCTTGTAAAAAAGCCAGCTGACAGAGAACAATTCCCTGTTGATTGAAATAAAAGCACTAAATTCAGAGATATTGTTGACTTTAAAACTGCACACATTATTGTACAAAATAATAATCATCCCGTGTCGAACGTGCCAAGGGGATGTTCAGCAAAGCAGGAAGAGCAAACACTCATGTAGAGGAACATTTGTATTAAAGACGACCTATAGACAAATGCGTAAATATCACTGCATCACATCACAAATACAATAAGGAGTTCTTTATGGAAACAGCTGCATCGTGGAAGAGTATGTAAATCATCTATGAACAATGAGCAATTCAAAGAGAGTATTTAACCACCCAGATTATATGCTTAAAGGTGATACATAAAGGAATTTAAGAGTGATAGTATTGAGAAAGGACTGTATGGGTTTCTTTGATTTATATGCTGGTATGTCTAGCATTTAAGAATATGTTTACTCGATATGTAACTGGTATGTACTATATACGGTTATATCTACAGTCCCCTGAGAAAAGTCTTGTCTCTTGTGAAGAGTTGACCTAAGTGTTCGCTGAAATATGATTCTAGATCAAGATGGTATTTACAAAAGGAATATGCTCATTTTAATCCCAAACAGCTTTTGTAAGAATGTTTTCCCCCGTGCAAAAAAAACTGTCAAAAAGTATTACTAAGTATTCACACTCTTGTAAAGCCATTGTGTTCACTTTTGTGCAAAGACATAGAGTGTTGTCGCCTTGTCATTAGGAGCTTCACCTGGTATAATAATGATCAAGTCAGTGTCTCGGTGTGTATAAATGACAACAGCCGTACACTAGACCTTGCACGAGGCAAGCTGCAAATAGACATCGCAAACAGCTAAGATCTACCCTGAACTAAAGTTGTTGATTATTCAAGCGGCTGAAGACCAGATCCGGATTTTGCTTTTTGTTTTTTTTATTCTTTTGGATGTGTCGGTCAGCGGGTGATCTTTGGGATTTTCTGTGGGGGGACCCTTCAGTGTCTCAGCGTCAAGTACAAGGATTAAAAAAAACATGTTAAGACACTGGAGACATTTTTGGACAGCCCGGGTCAGGGCAGAACCCCGCAAGACAAACTGCTTCGTGGGACCGTTGTTGGCTCAGCAAATCCAAGGCCAGCCCATTTTTCCCCTGCAGCAAGCTCCACCAGTACCTGGTCCCTGATATTCCCTGTGTCAACCGAGACGGTTTGTCGCTTCGTCCTCGAATGGCCTCCATGGTGTCGAATCAGTGCCAGAAGCCAGCACTAAGGAGCAAAGACAATTGAAAAACCGTGTGGTTTTGCCAATGCCCCTCATAGCCTGCTGTACAAGTGATGAACGCTGGAGAGTGGAAGAAAGGTGGATTTATCCATGAATCTTCTGTTGATTACACCACAATTTCCGAACAATATTGCAGGAGAACCTACTGGATCAAGATTCAACCCAGTCAAACAGTGATGTTGGGGCGCGAAACAATCATGGTCTGGGTTATACATCATGGTATGGGGGTGCGAGAGCATCGGCAGGGTGGAAGGCAACATCAATTCTCAATAACCTAAGAAATTTAGCTACCTCTTATATTCCCACCCATAAAAGAGGCCCAAGATTCTCCAGCAGGATGTGCTCCATCATCATACTTTCCATCTCCTACTTCAAAGTTCTCAGGACGAAGAAGATAGAGAGTGCTCAAGGATTGCGCCGCCCGTCACCAGGCATGTAACATCATTGAGCATAGGTAGTGGGGTAGGAGTGAAGAGGTAAGCACTGGAAGACCAAACACAAGAATATTGATGAAACCTCGGGAGGCATGTCAAGACTGCTTTCCCGCTATTCTGATGACTTCATCAATACATTGTAAATCTTGCAACGCATGGAGCATGTCCTCAAGCTCATGGAAGTCATACAAGTATTTAATTGAATACTCACAGCAGCACGTAGTTTATAGCCCATGTTGCAGTTAACACCACCTGTTGTATTATGTGGGTACAAAAAGCACTCAAGATACTGTAGTATCCTTTTTAGAAATGTCTGCCAGATAGTTTTATAAAGGTAGTTTTTGGTCATTTTTGGTATTCGCGGGTTTATGGAGCAGATTCAGCAATGACGTCACTCAAGGGGAGTGATAGTCTCAGCCTGGCACGTAAGAACTATGGTGACTGATGGTGAGGTAAGAGGAGATGAAGGCCAGCAGCGATAAGACTTACCGAACTACCTGACAGACGTCGAGAGGGCAAATGAGTAATTGTCAGAGATTGTGGAAGTCCCTTCCATGTTATTCCGTTTAGTTAGCACACGCAGACAGTGGCACATGACTTTACTTTTTGACTGTCAGGGATAGCACGAGGGTGAACGTCAACGTTTTCTTCGATCTAGTGACCGGATCATGTGTTAGTCAATTAGTACTGGTACAGTTATCTAGATATAGGAATAGAAGCATCCCCCCCCAATGGTTAATTCTAAGGTTTACCTCGTCCTCGCGTGGAAAACGTGTTGCTGTGTGGCCGTGTTGTGTTGTTTGGTGTTGGTGTGTTTTGTTGTAGAGCTGGTGGACGAGCGGTGGTGCTGTAGGAGACGAGTTCCGGCGGTTAGGAAACTCGCCCTCTGCGATCAGTGATCTGATGATGCCTAAATCCGTTTGTGAACGAATTTCAGCCGATCCATGGTCACCCACCACACCATCAGCACCCAGTAGTGAATTGTTTTATTAACTTTACCATTCCTTTAGACTGATGCCATATGAAAGGATATTCCCTTCCAATCCCCAACAAGAAGTTAACTGCAGGACAGGCAGGCTGTAAAAATGTCTTATGACAGTATGATGACATAATCGTGCCATTACAGCAATCCCCTTGAGTGTCACAATCTAAAGAAACAAAAGAAAAGGATTATGGTGCTACCTCAGATAGAGCAGGGTTTAGAAACGATACAAACCATCCCCACATCCAATTCTATATTACCACTGCACAGTAGTATAGTACAGCGCATTTGAGCAACTCTTGGGACCATAGCTTTACTAAGATGTTGAGTTGATGAGTTGCACATAATATAGTGGACTTGATTTAATATGAAAAACATTATTTTCAGAAAACATAAGTTTGGGTTAACACAATGAAACAGAGTGAAATATAATGTGTTTCTTATTTGAGAAAAAAATCGCACACTTTAATAAAGAATTCCATTGGAGTTTATAAGGAAGGAGCAGGTGGAGCAAAATCAATATTTTACGGATTACGATTAGCAGAGAACAACATAAAACAATGTTCACAGTATACTCAACAGTACACGTATTGTACACCGGTGCATCCTTCAAAAGTTTTTTTAAGCTTGTCCGAGTCGTTGTCTGTGAGGTTGAAACATCCCACACCAGTCCAGGCTTTGGATGAATCATGGAGCTCAGATTGGTCTTAAACTGAGAATCTGAACTTTATTTCCCCTGGTCTGCAGACTGCTCGCCGCAGATGGAGCTCGGCTTCCACACCGACCTCGTGGTAGACGCGACCCTCCAGGCCGCGCACACACCGGGCTACTTCTTTATTAACGTAACGTCATAAATGAAAATAATGTCCAGGATCTCCGGAAAAAAACGATATGCATGTGCTCATTCAAACATCACGGTGTGATTGTGGGCGACAACGCTGTCGTGGTTAGCTTCCCAAAACTCTGCTGCCGGAAAGTTGCTGGCTAGCTACGCAACGTTAGCTTTATCGCTGCATCCGTACAGGCTAACTATAGCCAGTTAGCTTTGTTGGTAACGTAACAAAAACCCACATCTCGTAGGAGCGAAGCTCGTCATTCCATTCAATCATTATGGTAACAAAAGGTGCACTAATGCCACATGTATGATGTTGACAACATGGACGCATATGTAGGCCACACCAAAGGCATATCTATATTTACCTAGCAGGCTAGGCTAACGCTGTTGTGCTAAGTCCTGCGGCGTAGCGTTAGCTAGATCAAACTTGTAAAAAGCCAACAACATCCCCCGTCTAAGCTGTGTTTCACTTTCAGATCTTTGAATTCTTGGTTACGTCCGTCTTGAAAAATCTGCCCGCCTAACACGGACAAATTGTACCCCCTCCACCTAGCTAGCTAACCTACAGCTAGCTATACCGGTATGCTAGCTATAGCTACTCTATCTTTCTCTCTCAAATATATCTATCAATACTGTCTATCTATATGTAGCTATATAATATAGGCTATCTATGTATATGTATGTATTATCTTAATCTGCTGCTGAACACTCCCTTTCTTACACTGTTGTCTTCTATCTCTCTCTAACTCCAATGGTCTCTCTAGGCTGGCTGGCTATCGTCTCCCTGTGTGACGTCATGCAGCATGTGGGAGAAAGGCAAACCACTGTAAAATATGACTACTTTTTTGTGTTATATGTTTATTGAGTGATACTTTTATATCATATCCAGTGGATACAGTTGAATGTTATTACCAACAATCAATGTGCAAATTCGTTGGAAAATTAAACCTCAACATGGGCTTTAATTGCTGACATTTTAGTATTGTAGTAAATTTGTTAAATTTATGTAAGCGACAAAACTTTTGTCTTGCAATTTGACCGTTCTGTCTTGTTAAAATATAATTTTTTTTTAGTGAAACTAATTTTTTCAGTGCATTGAATATCATGGGGGTTTTAGCTTTTCATATGATACTATTGCTTACACCAATGATTAATAAAAGTCAGGTTAATAGCAT
>NC_045744.1:28575798-28576108 GCF_008692095.1 Etheostoma spectabile
TAGCAGGTGTTTCTACAAAATAGATAAGCGACAAGACTTTTGTCAGGGACTGTATATGCTAATATATCTACATACTAACATGTCTATTTACTAAGTCTAGTATGGATGTTCTTTAATCTGCTATAAATAGATGGTATAGAAAGTAGAAGAAAGGGAACAACAAACAAAAAAAAAGTTGTGGGTATGTATGCATCTGTGTCAATGATGTGTAAATAATGCGTAAATAACTGAAGCATACGATTTACTAAAGGATAGAAAAAGTAGAGAAAGGGGGTCGGACCCGATAAGTTGTTTATCAACTTCTTCCTAC
>NC_045744.1:28576118-28576296 GCF_008692095.1 Etheostoma spectabile
CTTTTGAACATGGAAAAAAATGTTGTTTTGTTTGAATGACTTTCAATTTTGGAAGACTGTGCTACCTTATTTATCTGTTATTGTAATTATATATGTTTGTAAGATTGCATGTATATGAATCTTTTATTTTAATGTTTTTTCTTTTGTTCAAATAAACTATTAAACTAAACTAAACTAA
>NC_045744.1:28576306-28581447 GCF_008692095.1 Etheostoma spectabile
TTTGTACCACAGTTTCTTGTTAAGGCGCTGACACACCAACCTGATTATCGGTCATCGGACAGTCAGTGACTTGAGCCTGTTCGGTGTGTTCCGTGCCGTCGTCAGTCGAAAGAGCCGCCGGCCTTCATTTGGTCCAATTCAACATATTGGAAGGCGGGCAGTCGGACTCAATGGCCAATCTGATTGGTGGAGTGCTAACCCGGAAATGATAAGCAGAAGGAGCATGACTGACGCCTCTCAAAATCTGAAGAAAATCTTTTAAACTGACCTTTGTCAATCTGAAATGAAGACAGATTCAGCTGCTGCATGGCCTATTTCTAACTTAAAATGTAACTAATTTCGTAAAATATGAGATTGTATCAGTGGCGGCACCAGAGATTTCTTTTTGCTGGTGCTATGGGGTTGCTCAACGTTTCGGTGAGGGTGCTGTGAAATTTAAAGTTTTTATTTTGTATAGTCTTTGCCCTCTAAAGCCGTCACTATTGGGTTCATCCCTTCACGCATGCACAGTTGTGAAGATTTTCTTTCCCGCCCTTGCGTCTACACGGACCCAACTACGTCCACCAATGCTGTATATAACATGAGCAGACCCGTTGTTTGTTTCCTTATTTTTCTTCAAGCTAGCAGTATGAAGACCTCTACTTCCAGTGGTGTTCACCTCTGTTCCAGCTGCCGGACCGGCTACATACTGCCCTTGGATCTCCACCCCCACTGCCAGTCCTGCCTCGGTGCCGCTCACTCTGGCCTGGCACTCACCCCCGATGCCTCCTGCCAGCTCTGCGGCCGCCTGCCATATAAAGAGCTTATGGCAGGCGGCAGCCTTTCTGGCTTGTCAGGTTGTTGAGTAGTGGAATGGCCGCTGGGAAGACCGACAGGACCCCGTCAACACCCTTAGATCTACCGGAAGATGACGTCTTCGACGGGCACGGATCCACTGGCTCGACTCCCTCTGATAACGCCTCTGTCACCGGCTTTCCTGTCCCGTCCTCCCTGTTGGGAGGACTGGAGCTCATAACACCGGAGGATTACGGCATCTTGCTACGGCGACTGTCTCCGTCCCAAGAGAATAGCACCACACCAGCGGCTTTCTCTTCTTCTCTCCTCTGCAGTGGTCGGACTCCCTGCCCACCGCTAGGTTATTGATCTTGACCTGTGTGAATGCCGAGTAGCATTCCAATAACCCGGGAGATAGACGGTGGTTCCGCCACGGCGGCAGAGCCTGGCCTCCACCTCGCTTATGACCCTTTTCCATTAGAAGCCCACACCACCGTCTCCCCAGAACCAGGTCCATGCTTGCTTCACAAACCCGTACCAAGGCGGCTGCAGCGCTGAACAAAACTGTTTCTTGCTAGCATGTCCGCTAATGTGAATCTTCACCGCTCTCTCCCCATGCAGACGAGAGCAAGGTACCACTCTCTATGAACATAGATCCTTCTCTCCCCGGCTATGCCAGTGGGATAGGAGAGCTCTAGGTTGCTATGGCAACAAACAACATGTCAATCTCCATTGCTCTATGCAGTCAGCGGGAGCGAGTACCCACGCTCTATGAGCAGCGTCGTCCATACATGCTTCTCCCCCCGGCTATGCTGGCGGGATGGGGATAATGCTGACCTGGTGACTACTCCCGCTCGACACGGTGGTGACGGCCCAACAGAGCCCTACCATGGGCTGGACGACACATTCACACGTCTCGCTCAGCAGCAGAATGGGCTCTGCGTTCCCTGCTGACCATGTCTATAAACAACAAACAGACATGTGTGCGCGCGCTCTCAGTACACAGCGCAGCTTGGATAGCCTGACACACGTGAACTCATGGACGTAAAAGCTAAAAGATGCGCTTCACACTCCAGTTCACCTCCCCCTCGCCTCGCTTGGGGATGTGTTGGAGACAACAGTGTCATCTCAAGCAGAGACAGACGCCATAACGTCAGAGCAAGAGGAGTGCAAATACTGGGCTTCACCATAGACTGGCGAAAGGGTTCACTGGTCCCCGCACAATAGATAGTTTATCTGGGCTTGGACATAAACTTGACTGTCATGAGAGCCAGGCTGTCAGTGCCAAGACAAGACGCACTGATCCCACTGTTTCCCCGCACCACGCCACGCAGTGTCAACGCTGTCTGTGATGCGTCTCCTCCACATAAGGAAGATCCATTTCATTGCCACAGTCTCGATCTCATTCACCACAAGTGGCGAATGCTGACCACCCCTAATTCTCTTCACTCAGACCTGGCATACGGGGGAAACCCCCGGGCAATCGGGGTTACCCTTGGCAAGGGACATCTTACGGGAATGTACAAGCCACAGGCGATGGGAGGAGAACACTCACCTCCACCTCTTGCCAACAAAACTGCCTGGAAATGTCCGTGGTGCTGAAGTCTGATACACTTCACCACAGTGGCGGGGAGACATGTCTCAGACAACGTTACGGCAGCAGCATTCATAAACAGCTATTGGAAATAGCCAGACGCTTTCTGCTGTGGACCCACAGTCATCTGCTGTCCCTCAGGGCCGTATACATACCCTGGGTTTTGAACTGGGCAGCAGACCTAGTGTCAGGGAGAGGGCCTTCTCACAACGAGTGGAGATTGAATCTCACTAATGGTCAGAAGTTATGGAGCAGGTGCAAAGGTGCAGAGGTGGATCTGTTTGCCTCACGAGAAAACACAATGTGCGCACTGTGGTTTTCGTTGAGCACATGGGACAATCCACACCTCGGCATAGACGCCTTCTCCCACCCAGAGCCCTCCTATACGCTTTCCCCAGTCCCTCTGATCCCTTGCCTTCTGGAGTGCATCCAGGAGGAGAAACTATCAGCCATTCTCTGTGAGTGGCGTCGTTCAGACATCGCCCCCGCCCCCCACTCCCCACAGCGATATCCAAGCAGCTGTGAGGCAGGTTGCTGAGCAAGAACGCTGCAGAGACTAGCCTTGCCCCTGGAGTGGTGCGCGCCATCCAGGGCGCTAAAGCCTCTCTGCTACATGTTACACAGGGGGCTGGTGCACGGAGATGGGTGCAGATCTCTCATCGCGCCCCCTGCCTCTCGTGTTGACTTCCTCCAAAGATTAGTGGATCATGATTTGGCTCCGTCTACAGTCAAAGCCTACGCAGCAGCCATCCCATCCTGCCACGAAGAGGACAGTTTTTGCGCACCCCCTGGTAAAAAGCATATTTTAAGGGGGTCGGGCGACAGAAACCCGCCGCACGCTCTCTCACCCCCCAATGGGACCTAGACTTGGTGCTGTGAGCTCAGGGGAAGCCTCCTTTCAAGCCTGGCATAAGCCTCTCTCTGGCTGCTGTCAGTGAAAACGGCGCTTCTCCTTGCCCTGACGTCAGCCAAAAGTGTGATTGCTGCCAATTACGTCGTCCCCCCGCCTCATGACAGAGATGCAGAGGAGGCTTTCTTTTTACTGTTTGTGTCCGGCGCGTGCATTATCACAGTACGTTCATCAGCCACACACAGTTGCGGTTTATGCACTATAGGGAACACTTTCAAAACAGCATATGTCTCACTGGCTGTGCAAGGCCATCACCCAGGCTTGTACCACCTTATAAGGGTCATCTGTGTTTGCTCCACGTTGTTGTATTGAAAATAATCGGTTTGTTTTATTACTGTATTTATTTATTTTCTTTAAATATAAATGATATATATATATATATATTCATTTTTTTACACCACAGCAATTTCTATTCTGGGTGCTGAGGGGGTGCTATGGGAATCCCAGGGGTAGCTAGAGCAACGCCAAGCCCCTCCCTGGCGCCGCCTATGGACCGTTTTCTGATGAAGCCTTCACATGGTCTGGCTTTGAAATTCCGGCGAAGCCAGACCCCCGTGTATGGACAATATATTTAATCATAATTCAAATTGAAAGTCCAAAGAGAAACCAAAGCATGATCAAATTAAAAACATTATTATTTTACTATGCTACTAGGAAAAAGCATGCAATAATGGAATTTAAAAAAAGAAAAAGAAACTGAAAAACAAGTTAAAATTCACATTTTGATTTAACATTTGGCTTTTCCAATTTTGACTTAAAATTGGACTTTTTCCCATTTTGATTTAACATTTGACTTTTCCATTTTGATTTAACATTTGACTTTTCCCATTTTGATTTAACATTTGACTTTTCCCATTTTGATTTAACATTTGGCTTTAACATTTGGCTTTTTTCCATTTTGATTTAACATTTGGCTTTTTTCCATTTTGATTTAACATTTGTTTTTTTCCCATTTCTTCAAATGTTAAATCTAAATTCTAAATTCAAAAGATATTATTACTTTGCCTTTTTTTATTTCCTTTTCTTTTTTTAATTCAATTAAGGCATGATTGTTCCTAGTAGCATATTAAAGTAATAATGTTTTTAATTTTATCATGCTTCATTTTCTCTTTGGACTTTCAATTTGATTAACAAATAAATACATCCTCCATACACGTGACGCATTCGTCAAATCCGCTGCCGCTTTTCATTGTTTGGGCGACAGTATAGATTAGCGCCCCCTGCTGTTATGGAGACATATTACGTCTTGCACACGCGCAGAAAGTACGCTCAAGTAGCCATCTTAAGTGCGTTCCGAGGTACTTTTTCTACCAACTCGGGGAGGCGGTCCCTTTTCTGCCGAAGGTTGGCCGTCGGGTTGGTGTGTCAGAGCCTTTACTGTACTTATCGGCTGGCATATACGCTGATACTGATAAATCAGCCCTCACCAATACATTTGTTCTTAGTGTGGCCTGTGTAACATCAACTGATACACTTACAGTTGATTAATATTCTCTTCCAATATCAAAACTACTGACCCCAAAATCAGTGTATAACAATTAAAAAGATGGCCTAAAATATTTTGGAATACATTTTATTTGGCACATTACACACAATGAACGACATTTGGTATTCCTTTAGAGCCACACAGGCCATGATATGTCACTCTGGGAACAGTTTTTATAATGCACACAGGTACATTACCATTGTTTTGCTGGAAATGTTTTCTGAGAAAACAAAAAAGAAAAACTCAAAGCACAATCAAAAGCCTATTTTCAGCAGTATTTTTTTATGATAATCAGATTTGTGAACTGATCCATGCAATATTACAACTGACAGACACACACAGTTCTACCCTCACGATCTCACACACACACACACACA
>NC_045744.1:28581457-28587719 GCF_008692095.1 Etheostoma spectabile
CACACACACACACACACACGCACACAATTCAAAATGACATTTTCTGAATATTAATAATATGTCTCCTTCTCCACCCAACCTGAAAGAGAGACAGAAAGAGAGAGAGAAAGTGTCAGAGACCAAAATGACAGGCGAGCAGTTTTCATAATATCCTTTTGTATCGGTCTATTTGTATTCATCTCATTTCCTTTGTCTCTACATTTCCAAATGAATCCCCTTATAACTCTAAGAGTATGATCAGCAGCCTGTGACACACAGATTAACATAAATGATTAACTGTCACGATAAATTGTATTATTCTCCCAGTGTCTTGGCCCTCATCAGCTGAAACTCCGTGGCAGTGAACAGATTGGGAGCTAGTGTAGTGTGTCCATATCATGTGTATGATCTTTGGGGCATATCTCAAGAGTCTTCATCAGCTTGCTTTAATTTCCTTTCTCATCATTCTCTACTGTTGTCTGTTGCTATCTGACAGGTATTATCTGTTTCATGGTGAAAGTTTAACATATGTTCAGTTAAGTCCATAAAGATTACTGCATGTCAGACCTTTTGACTCTCTGCTAAAGGTTTTTGAATCACAAAACGTTTTGTGCAATCATCTACGACCACATCTCTTAACTGCTTCCATCAACGTCAACAAAATTAGAAGGGGCTTATGTTTTTTTACCCATGTCTGTTCATAAGCAAGACATGTTGAAAAAGTTAAAAGGACTTTGGTTGATATCTAGTGCAGATGCAGCCCTTGACCTAAGAATCGGATCAAATAAGATTTCACTGGTGATGTGGGATTTTCACCATTGAATGTTTTCTTGTTTATGTGCCGTGATTTCATGCTCCATCTATCAAATTGAATTCCTGAGCAAAGTGCCAGACAGTGGTGCATTTACATGCTTTTTAGTGAGAAATCAAACCTGGAAGACAAACACTAATCAGTCAAGTGTTGCAGAGGCGGCAGCTTTTAAAAAGCCTGATAGTTTTCAGCTGCTGTGATAAGAGTTAATAATAACTTTTAAATGAAAATTGCTTTATGATAAATGTAAGAATGACAAAAACCATGTTTAAAATCTGCCAGAAAAACTATGCAAATTGAAAAAAATTGCATCATGTACTTTGTCCAAAAAAACACAAGTAAAAGAGATTTCAACATGACAGCTGGCAACAGTTTTTAGCATAACACCACAATTAAAGCTTGATATGATAATCATCCACAGTTGCTACAGACAGTGTTTTGCAAAATTGGCAACCTTTGTTCCTTTTTTAGCTGCGTTCAAAACAATTCTATGTTCTTGTTTTTTATAGAAGTTTTATGTGCTCGCTTTAGATGACATTGAACTTTATCTTCGACTGCATGTCACCGTCTGTCAAATGCATGCTGGGATCCTCCAGGTTAACATCGGCAGAGCAGAGCTGAAGCGACTTTGTCAATCAGTGTGTCCTTAAAGGAGCAGACAGTCTACTCTTTTAGAATGTGTATTTTCTTTTTTAAACAAGGACAGTAGGAAGTCTGAGAGGGGGAAAATGGCGTGTGTTTCCTGAGATACGGGTGTCAATCACTACGCCATCACTTGGCTATTCTTTTTTTTCTTTCAGCTTATTAACAAGACAAAGAAAGTTAAAACCTTTTTAATCTTGGTTTCTCTTAATAACTGCTTACCTCCGGGGCTCCTCCTCAGAATTAATTTACGGACCTCATCATAAATGAAGATGAGAAGACTGTATGGGAAGGCACAGAACCACCACAGGGGCCTGAGAAGAAGAGAGACAGAGCATATAACAGGGTTAGATAGAGCAGCAGCAGCGGGTGCAAATTGTTAAATTCATTGCAGCCATTTTTTTTTTATACTAAGGATAACAGGGTGTATAAGAACATCACAGACTTCATTTAAAGTCCAGAGTGACAGGCTAATGGCAGCCTATTAGGTCTTTAAGAGGTTATTTTTCGGTTGGGTGGAGATATGCATATGCAGAGCATACTTTAGGGGGTACATGCGCAGGGCGATGTCCATTCCAGGGCAGTAGGAGAGGAAGGCAGCCAGAGCAGTCTCAACAAACAGACCGAAGATCAGGATCCTGTTCCTGTTGGACAGAAAAAAAGGAAAGGAAAAGGTTCAAACTAATCAAAAACACTCACAGAAGGGGTGGGACAAGGGGTCATGTACTCTGATCCTAGAACAGTGGTAACCTAGCTGTAAAAGGAAATGTTTCTTTCCCCTTTTGACTTTCCTGGTTTCCTGGTTTTATAGCAGAAGTCTTGCATTTTATAAGTGCAATAACCTTGCACATGTTAACAGTGCTTATAGTGTTTATCTATCTTGATTTTTATATTTCACTATTTAAAAAAAAAGGTTGCCATTTAATATTTAGGACCTGAACGCCGACAGCGCCAAAGGGCCTTCTGAAACTGAAGGAATTTCGGCAAATGAATCGGCAAACTCACCAAAATTGGTGGTTGCATCAAGTCTGGTGAAAACTTTAATTTAATTTAATTTTGATTTAAGGGTTTCGGGAATAGACGCACAAAAACGGCTCGCTAGCGCCCCCTACAAAGTTAAAGCAATTGAGCCCCTGCAGTACATTTAACGTAGACTGACAAAACTTGGTACACATATGTAGCATGTCAAGACGTACAATAAAGCTCATTGGAGCCATACGATAAATGACAGGAAGTTCGCCATTTTTAATTGAAAGTTTGAAATTTGTGCGACTTTGACCATTTCAACATGTCGTACTTTAAGAAAATCCTCCTAGAGATTTCATCTAATTAACTTCAAATTTGGTCTGTATTATCTCAAGAGATGAAATGTTATTAAAAGAAAAACGTTTTGTCATAGGGCATGGCGGCCATTTTGAGTGTTTAGCGATGAACGAGAACATGGCTGTAACTACAGTGTACATCATCATATCTGCTTGAAAGAGTCCAGGCCTGAGGACATCTACAGGCCAATAGTGACTTTTGGTCATAGCGCCCCCCCATTGGCAACAGGAAATCAGCCTTTTATGACAAACATCATCTGATTTACATGAAACTTAGACTGTGTGGTCCACTTGTGATACTTAAACCACGCTACCTTTTATGGATTTTTAACCGTTTAAGGTAGAGTCTTGTGTGAGGTATCATTGAACTCAGCAGATAGTTCCTGATTAGTAATGGTTTGACCCGCCCCTATGCATTAGCCACGCCCATTTTCATAACTAACGACAAGTTTGATGTAGAGTCTTGTGTGAGGGATCATTAAACTCAGCGAGGAGTTCTTTTTTCATTGGTGACGATTTGTAGTGTCTAAGTGCCGCGCAAATGCACGGTCACAAGGTGCGGCGTCTGCCGGTACCCCCGACACACAAAGAGGAGCGAGGGCCCGTCCAACGCTACTTGCAACTTTAATTTATTCTTATATTTTACTTTTTACGTATGTCTCATGTCTTCGTTGTTGTTGTCGTCTTTGTTGTTGTTTGTATGAAAGTTAGAAATAAATAAAGATTTGATAAAAAAAAAAAGAAGAAATCTTCAAAAATGTTATAGTCACGGGTGCACCCATATATAGAGGCTCAGTCCTCGATACAGAGGTCATGGCCTTGATTACAACCTGCGGCCCTTTGCTGGATGTCATTCCCCTCTCTCTCCCCTTTCATGTCTAAGCTATATATGTATATATATGTATATATATATATATATATATATATATATATATATATATATATATATAAAAATATAAATAAGAGACATGAGTCATTGAACTTTAACAGCCACTGAATACTTAATATTAAAATATTTTATTTTGAAAAACATACTGTATATCTTAATTGATTAAATTTTAAAGACTTATGTATCCATTTTGCTTCCATACTAAGCTGTCACAAAAATAAATGCCTAAATGCCAAAAAAAGTAATCTTTAAAAAAAATTGTTACAGTTAAGTTATTTAGAGTCAAATTGACTTAGAAACTGCCTTCCTAACTACTTCCATTCATGCCTTTATTTTACATCTTTCTAGCCGTCTTCTACTCCAGCTCTCCCTCACTTACTTCATGCCCTGCTGAAAGAGGGAGTTCCTCCTGGTCTTGCAGATGATAACATCAGCCCACTGCACGACAACGATGCTGATGAAGAAGGAGGTGTGGCAGGTGAATTCAATGATCTTCCTCTGCTCATAGGTCTGCAAGGTTGAAACACACATTGTATTTATTCCTTCATGTATATGGGGTATGGGGATGTTGAAAGAGTGTGCTGGTTTGTCTTTGTCCTTGCTCCTTACCCACTCCTGCCCATAGCTGTCCTCCACATCATTTACTTCGCGGTCGTCCCACCTGATGCGGATGCCCACCAGGTTCTTCGGGAGGAAGCCGTTCTCAGCCAAAATCACAAAGTAGGTAAAAAAACCAGCAAGAGCCTGGATCATCCCTGGAAACAAAAATGTGCAAGGAATAAAAAAAAATGCATTCATCTATTCTCAGTGTTTTTAGTAAGTGTAACCTAAATATTGTATTACATTTTATGACAACACTTCATTTCATGGGTCTTCCTAATCATTTTCCTAATTTGTTTCCTGTAAAGAACTATGCTATTTGGTGATAGTTATAGGGAACATTTACACCAAGTTCCTTTATTGTAGTCGGAGTTTAGCCATTTGTGTTGAGTTTATAAGGAGTTGATCATTCATGGTGCGTGCAGAAAAATATATAATGTGCATGTTTGTCTGACTTGCTGTGAACTGATTAAAAGATTATGTGTGTTACATCAGCATTTAATTGTAATCAGTAAATTCAAAGTGTATCAGTGAAACAAAACCAGAAAATGATTAAGAATGTATAAGGGTATTTCTGAACCGTAGAATAAAATGGTGCCCGTTTTATGTGTGTGCTGTTTTGAAGACACTAATCTCAGTGCTATTTATCACATTCATTTTGGGCTATTAGTGTATGTATGTATGTATGTATGTATGTATGTATGTATGTACAGTATGTGTTATGATTCTGTATGTATGTATGTATGTACAGTATGTATGTATGTATGTATGTATGTATGTATGTACGTACGTACAGTATGTATGTATGTACTGTACTGTATGTATGCATGTATGTATGTATGTATTGTATGCATGTATGTATGGATAGATAGATAGATAGACAGACAGATAGATATCCTCTGCTTCTCTTCATAGTCATCAGACTCATCTACCAACCTTTATAGAACTGGCTCAGGGTCTGCCTTGCACCACCTCTTAATTATGCTGTTATAGTTCTAGACTGCCGGGGGACTTCCTTCCTTTGACACTCTGAGCTTCTCTGTCCTCTCCCTTTCCATCTGTTTGCATCCACGTCCCAGAAATACTTGTTACTAACATAGCTCTAGGGAGCTTATTCCCCGGAGCCCTTATGTTTTCTGTCACCCAGCTGTTTTCCTTGGATTAGGGTTGTGGCTGTCGCCGTGGTCCTGCTCTGCGCCCTGCTACACCCGGCTATACTCTGCACTGCCCTGCTATGTCTTGCTACACCCAGTTATGCTCTGCAGTGCCCTACCATGTCCTGCTACACCCGGCTATGCTCTGCAGTGCCCTGCTGTGTCTTGCTACACCCAGTTATGCTCTGCAGTGCCCTACCATGTCCTGCTACACCAGGCTATGCTCTGCAGTGCCCTGCTATTGTCCTGCTACACCCGGCTTGCCTGCAGTGCCCTGCTATGTCCTGCTACCCCGGCTATGCTCTGCAGTGCCCGCTATGCCTGCTACACCCGGCTATGCTCTGCAGGCCCTGCTATGTCCTGCTACACCGGCTATGCTCTGCAGTGCCCTGCTATGTCCTGCTACACCCGGCTATGCTCTGCAGTGCCCTGCTATGCCCTGCTACACCCGGCTATGCTCTGCAGTGCCCTGCTGTGCCCTGCTACACCCGGCTATGCTCTGCAGTGCCCTGCTATGTCCTGCTACACCCGGCTATGCTCTGCAGTGCCCTGCTATGTCCTGCTACACCCGGCTATGCTCTGCAGTGCCCTGCTATGTCCTGCTACACCCTGTGACGCCCTGCATTTCCCAACTACACCATGAACTACTACAACTACCATTTCTAGTCATAGTTCCATTATCTTTATTGTGACCATTATTGCCAGTGTACATCCCACCCCCAACTGGCACCGTCAGACACCACCTCCCAAGAGCCTGGATCTGGCCAAGGTTTCTTCCTAAAAGGGAGTTTTCCCTCACCAATGTTGCACTAAATGCTTTCTCTTGGGGAGAATTACTAGAATTGTTGGGTCTTTGTAAATTATA
>NC_045744.1:28587729-28588523 GCF_008692095.1 Etheostoma spectabile
TAGACCTACTCTATCTGTAAAGTGTCTTTTTATGATTTGATACTGTAAATGAAATTGAATTGAGTAGATAGATAGATAGAGAGACAGATGGAATAATTACTCATCTTTTGTGTCCCATCAGGGCAATGCTATTACAGTTTGTAAAGTAGAAAAACAACAGGATTTATAGGTAATGGGTGTCGTTTGACAAAATATATTTCGACAATAGCACTAACAATACCAATGATGCAATACTTTTTTTCACTTATTTACAGGCGTCATAGGCCAATGAAGTTGACTAGAAAGTGCATATTTTTGACACTCTAGACATTCAGCCTCAGTCCTCCTGCCGTGTGCCACCTAATATTTGTATAATATATATACCGCAGCACCAATAACAACACAGGTGATTGCATCCTCCTCCCTCTGCCCTCTACAATGTTGCTATTTCGTAAGTAAATGGTTTGAGACAGCTGAGGACTGCAATAATAACCGATGAGTGAGTTTTAATTTCATGTTGGAAAATGTGTTTTTTCAAAGTGGGTGTAACGTTTTCAACATGATGGACATCTTATTTCAAGAGCTACAGTCCCCACATATACCAAACCTGCACAAGAGATAGCACTTATAATCATCTCATTCATTACGTTGCTAAATTGAAACCCCGCACTAGGTCAGTGTTTATGTTAATAGACAAAAACATAATTTTCTCAGTGATAAGAAAATTTGTTGCACCTGTTCTGAGGAGGCTGATAGTCTTACTTCTCTTCATTGGTGCTTGCTTGCAGATTTGGAATTTTACTGTTATCGTGTGT
>NC_045744.1:28588533-28600547 GCF_008692095.1 Etheostoma spectabile
CAGATCATCAGTTAAATGTTCATTGTCAATGCCTCAGGACTTGAAGCTGTATTGTCAGAACAGCAGATTGTAAATATGATTTGATCTGACCTGCACATGTTCTGTCCCAGTGGTAGTCATCTTGGAAGAATTATGTGAGTTGATGTGAGTTGCCGGCTGTTTAGAACGTGTTTAGCTTTAAATTGCATGCCATCCAATGAAGCCCTGTCATATTTTGACCCATTTAACAGCCTATAAAATTGGGCCAGCCTTTGTGTTTTACTATTCCCATTCCATATAAAACCAGAGATAAAGAGCATGCATTCAAGTGAGGCTCCAACCAGTGAAACATGACCAACATTAAGTAGAAAATAGTTGCACTCGTTGCACTCAATTTACTGTAAATGTCACGACAATTAGAAGAAAATTGTGGGACACTCTCCCAACCGTCTGCTCACTGCTAAATCTAGTTTCCTTAACTGTACATCCCTAAACATTTACAAAGGCAGTATGAAATGTCAATATTTGTGAGAAATGTCAATATTTAGTTTTTATGCCTGGGAGGTTTATCACAACCATAACGTCACTACAAAAGGCCTGTCACAGTGATTCAGGTTTAAGAGCTGTGGTCCAAAGAGCTCATATGAGCCACAAGAGGACAAACCTATCTGTCCGTATGCCATGCTGATGAGGCGTTCATTGACCAGCTTGTCTGTTTTGGGATTCCTTGGTTGGCGTTTCATGATGTCACTCTCAGCTGTCTCATAAGCCAATGAGATGGCCGGAACCTGGAAAGGAATGGGAGGACAGCACATAGTCAGCTCACTTTACGCACCCTGTACAATAAATGTTTGTCTTTGTGGCAACAGTACAAAGGCATGATGATAGCGCCAGACACAGGGCACACTAGACATATCACCGTTAATATAATTCAGCTTTCAATCACTGTGTGGAAGGAGAGAAAAGACAGAAAAAACGGCAAGGAGGGGGAACAAGAAAGCAGTGACAGTGACAGAGAATGGGGCGGAGAGAGCAGACAAGGGAAGAGAGACTGATAGTGAATTTCAAGACACTCATAAAAAAGGAGGGTAAAAAGGCCTCTGTGATAAAGAGCTTGTATTGGCTGATTTTACCAGGTAAGCACTGGAGAAATATGTGTGACTTAGGGCAGGATATTGCTGCAACTTAGGTGGGATTTGAGGTGGGTACTGTGTTAAACTGAACATATGCTCTGCGGTCTACAAATCCAGTTTGTTTTGGTGTTTTCCTCCCCTGACCCACAGCCATTGAGAAAGACAAGTAGAGAGAAAAGGATGCGACTATGCTTGGCATTGATTTTTTACACCTCTCGAAGAGAGTGCATGTGTGGGTATGTGTGTGTGTCTGTGTGTCTGTGAATGTGAAGCACTCTTAAGTGTGCCACATCCTGCTTTGATACACATCTTCTGCGGCCATCCTTTCCACATGGCAGTGCTTGCTAAAAATAATCATAGCAGACGTGCTGCTTGTCACTGCTAAACCTCAGCATAGCCCTCAAGCCTGTTGCCTGGAGTCAAACTAAGCTGTTAACAAGCTGTTAACATCCTCACCAGTATACATGGGAAATTTAGAAATTTTACTTGTGTTGTTTCAGGTACTTTATTGAATTTTTGAATATGATTCATTTTAAGGGTGCTACTCTTCAAAGCAGACGTCCAGCTGTTTCACTCCACCAGCAGTGATTAAGGACACGCAGACATGTTGCTTTGAAGGGAAGAGGTTTTATATGCAAAACAGTTGCTTAAGCAAATAAAGTGTTTTTAAGCTTCAGTCATCGCATCTTTGAAGAGAAATTCGGCCAATAAAGCATGTTCTATCCCTGTGATCTCAGACAGTTAAGTAAATATTTTTTGAACATGAACAAATCTGTCCTGCTGTTAGAATACCAAAGAAGTTCATTTTGGATGTCACCTGAGTAAAATAAGTGGAACTTCTTTATCAACGTTAGCAAGTTGCTCCTTTTTATAGGGATGGAGCAAGGGGGTGGCTTCTGGGTCTCCTGCCCCAAATGTTTTCTCACAAGCCCTGAATCGTTGACAGTTTTAAATTAACTTTAACTTTGTGTCATTTCCCATCCGTCTCTCTGACTAGACCATCAATGCCGCAAAGGTTCTGTTACTGGGGCAATATCATCTATGTTTCAAGATTAGTAATTCTGTCTAAACCAAATTCTTATGCTATCTATGTTATAATTTAAAAAATACAAACATCAGACAGTTTTCGCCTTTTTCTAGGTGTGAGGATTGAAACATCCTCGACATTAGTTGCAGTCGGAGAACGATTAGATACAAAATAGGATGGAGGTTTTACAGGATCATTCTTTTACTTGGCAACTATCACGTTTTTCACAAAAAGTTTTTTTGGCATTCTATTATCAATTATCTTGAGAAATCATGCATATACTGTGGCTGCTGCCGGATAATGGAGCATGACCCCAGAACCCCCCTGCCCCACCCCTCGAGATTTGGGCTTAGCAAGGGGGTAAGCCTCTCCTCTCTAAGCGTAGCTCACATGGCGCCATTTTAATGCTACAAAGCCATCAACTGCCGTTAGCATCTCATTGACTGCCATTCATTTTGGCGCCACTTTAGCAGTGAATAACTTAACATCTGAAGCGTTTCAAGACTCTCTTTGTCTGTTGTTTATTTCTAAAGAAACATGACAATGTATAAAAGGCTCCATTATCTTGTAGCTCAAGTTGAAAATGGGCTAACGATTACGTCATAACCCACGGGACTTACCGTCGCATAGTTGACAAATCACCAAATTGTCAGGAGAAGCTCGCAGACAGTTAGGACTTACATACGCTGTTTAGGTTTAGTTACTAATGTTAACTAGCATTTTAGTTAGCAGTAATTAACCTGTGTCTATGTTATCTCCTAACATATACCCACGCTTCTGCTGATTGGGAATGATTGAGATTTCTCTTGGCACAGCTACCAGAAGAGTTACAACTTTCAGACACGATGCCCACGTCACAACTACGTTGTCACGCTAAGGTGGAGGCTGCGCAGTAAAGCCTAGCCATCACCGGAAAAGTGCTTCTATTTTCATTCACTGGTCTCCGTCCAGAACAACAGGATCTGTTGGGTCATTACTTTAACTGTCTATGGGGCTTAGCCACAAATGCTTACAACATCTGGCTCCGCCCCCGCATAATGATCTTAAACCTGTGGAGACAGTGTATGCTTCCTGGGAGTCAGATATGAGGCCATTATAGTACATGGACTTCATTACTCATACATTCATTACTGGAATGTATAGGAACCTGTTTCAGCCGCATAGTGTCTGGTGGCTGAGAGCAGGAAAACTTGAAGTTACAGTAATGAACACAAGTGAACAAGTCCTTTTGAATATATTCATTCTGTGCTTCCTTTCTTTTGCAATGATGGATTACGCCCCTCGGGCAAGCGGCGTGCCAGCAACTCTTTTGTTGCTGCTGGAAATACAATGGAAGGACTGGCATCTGGAAATGGCAGTGCTGTGAAATGTAAATGTGTATGTGAGCGTCACCCGCTCTTTGTTCTGCTTGAACAAATGGGCGTCGGCAATGAGCCAAAAAGCACTAACTGCCACCAACAGAAAGGAACAAATTAAACCAAACCTTCTTTTTACCTTCGGGCACTCATATATGACACCGATATTAACACTTGTTTCCTTAATGTCCCCTTTAGCTTGCCTGTAACTATGCAACATGCTAACAATTAGCATCCCCTTACTGAGAAGAATCACTCAAATTAACCAACGATTAGCTTTGAGCACTGAGAGTGCTTTGCAATATAACCCAATAGATAAAAAGATAAATCTAAAACCGTATGTTTTGTTGTCATGACCTCCTGTGAACTGAATGGGTGAACAACGTTAAAAGCTCTAATCTTTCAAATAGAAACACTGGAAACCAGGATCCAAAAGGCCAGGAACAAAAGAGAGATGTGTTCGACAATTAGTGCATCATACACTTAGAACAGAGTACAGGCTTGGCAGCAGCCTGAACATCTATTAAGTGGTCATTTTCAGAAGCTTAGTCAAAAGTATGGATTGAGATAATTGGACAACTATGGTTAGCATGTCTACAGAGGGATTGAGGGACTGAACAAAGGAAGCTGAGCTCCCCCAGCGCTCACCATGTCAGTGCCCAGGTCGATGCAGAGGATGGTGACAGTCCCCAGCGGAAGAGGAACGCTAGCACAGATGAAGAGGAGAAAGGGCGAGATCTCTGGGATGTTACTGGTCAACGTGTATGCAATGGACTTCTTCAGGTTGTCAAAGATGAGACGACCTGCAGCAATCAGAAACACAGGAAGAAACACTTGTATGGATCGGTGTACGTGTATAGATATCTAATAATAATAACAATAACAATAATAAAAATAATAATAATAATGTACCCTTTATTAGTCCCACAAGGGGAAATTACAATTTACACTGTTGTTATTACACACATTACACACAGGCCTGAATTACACACACATGCTCAGTACCTATACATGGACTACTGGAAGAGATGTCAGAGTGAGGATAACCTCTGTGTTTGTGTGTGTGTGTGTGTGTGTGTGTGTGTGTGTGTGTGTGTGTGTGTGTGTGTGTCCCCGTTGTCTTTCAAATATCTCGAGGACCGTTCATCCGATCTGCTTCACACTTGGCTCCCTGGGTGCCCAAAGATCTTGGTGTTTTTTTGAATTTGGAGCAGTTTAGACAGTGTCAGATATTGGATATTAATAAACTGTGAAGAAAACTAAATGGCAGCGCAATAAAGGTTGAAAAAAAAGAGAAGACAAACTGCGATCTGTGGGGCTTCACATTTCTCAGTCTAGCATGTCTTCGCAGTGGGCTGCCGGTGCCAAAAAGTCATCATCAGCAACACAGGAGGCCCAGCAATCGTCCCATTCCAAATGGGCACTGCACGAGTGTTATTTATATCTGGATCCATGTAGATTTTGGATGCATTATTGGTTACATGCTGCCATGGTATAGTTCAAATATTTTCTTTTTGTGATGCTTCACCGTGTTCAAGTGAATTTTCCAGACTTTCTGAAATAAAAAATGACTTTGGCTCCTTCTTCAGCATTACATATTACTAATGGTTTTGCTCAGACCATTTTAATTATATACCAGTCTCTTGTGGCAAGCCTGAAGTTAAATCTCACATCTGTCAGAGTAATTCCCAAGTCAAGTCCTTGAGGGCAGAGCCATGTCAATTCAGTTGCACTCTCACTCTCTCAAGTCTGAATAAGCAAATTGTGTTGAGTGGTGACAATGATATTGATACGTTTGAACATTTTCCTTTCAAAGATGTTAATAGTGTTTTACACATAGACTCTTCAATATACAGGCAAAATATGCAAGCCCTGCTTGGTGCTGTCTCAATCTTTTTTAATGTCCCATATTTTACCAGTTCAAAACTTGAGACCTGAATGTTTTTCCTTTCTATTCTCAAGTCAAATCGAGTCTTTTAGTAGTCAGGTCTTACGTAAGCCAAGGCTTAGTATGAAGATCACCCAATGTTCAATGTTTGACTGAAGTATGACTAAAATCACAAGTCTCAAGTCTACAGCTCACACATTACATTTTCAATTTTCAAGTATTTGTTTTTCTGACTCGCTTTTCTTCCTTTCATCCTATTTTGCCCTTTTTTATTTTCCCATTCTGTCTCTCCTTTGCTCCCTCCTTCATTCCCCCACACTCACCCTCCTCCACTCCGGTGACAATGGAGGCAAAGTTGTCGTCCAGCAGGATCATGTCAGCTGCCTGCTTGGACACATCGGAACCGGCGATCCCCATGGCAACGCCGATGTCGGCTTTCTTCAGGGCCGGGGAGTCGTTCACGCCGTCGCCTGTCACGGCCACGATTGCCCCCTGCGTCAGCAAGGACCAAAGAAGAAAAAGTGTCAAGAAAAGAAAGATAAGTACCATGATTTAAGCCTTTCTCTTTCCATTTCCTTCTCTTAGCCCATCCCCTTCAGTGTTAATAATGTCTTTTCAAAGCAGCTCTGGGGAGATTAAATGAAAAGTGGAATTGAGTTGCAATCATTCCGTCACACGGAGTGAGAGTGAGTGAGGCAAGGTGAATTGTAGCATGACCTCAATATATGGGGGGATGTGTGCATATACACATCTATTTTTTGACTATTCACACATAAATGCTGAGCACATGCAGTATGAGCATATATATATATATATATGTATTGTAGTATGTATGTTATTGTATTGTAGATGTAGTATATTGGGTTCAGTATAAGAGTTGAATTGTATTCAACCATTACTCATAAATGGACCTCCATTGCACACGCATGCGCACGCGCACGCACACGCATACGCACGCACACACACGCACACACACACACACACACACACACACACACAACCCCTATTCTGCTGTATGCTCTCACACACTCTCCTACACACTCCTTTCCACTCACCTGTCTCTGGCAGCCCTCCACTATGATGAGCTTCTGCTGAGGAGACGTGCGAGCGAACACTATCTCAGTGTGGTTCCTGAGCAGGTCGTCCAGGTACTCAGGGCTCATGTCCTTTAGGTCCGCACCGTGCACCACGCAAGCCTTAGCATCCCTGGGAAACACACACATATACACATGCACAAACACATTAAGGAGTCAGGGACAATTATGCAAAGGAGCATGTTGACATTTTATTTCTTTCTCCTCAAGTTTTGTCTTTTTGTTTCTTTCTCTCACACACCAAAAATCTTGCATACCCTTTTCATGCTTTCTATCATAAAAGAACAGTTTGACATTTTGGAAAATATGATTATTTACTTTTTTTTGCTGAGGTGGATGAGAAGACCACTCCCACCCTCATACCTGTCTGTTAAAAATGAAGCTGCAGCCGGTTAGCTTAGCACAAAGAATAGATGCTAGGCTAATCTAACCTTAGCTTAGCACAAAGAATTTATGCTAAGCTAATCTAACCATCTGCTGGCTTTAGCTTCATATTTAAGAGACTGATATGAGAGCAGTATATGCAAATACATACTGCAGACACGCCACTGCCCACACACTCAAACACACACACAGTTACACAAAAGGTTACTATTAAACGCTTGAGCACATGGCCTAAACCCTCTCACAAACACACACACACACACACACACACCTGGGGTTGACTTGGCTCAGAGGGATATTGAGTCTCTCAGCAATGTCATCAACCGTCTCGTTGCCCTCGGAGATGATGCCCACACCTTTAGCGATGGCTTTGGCCGTGATTGGGTGGTCCCCTGTCACCATGATCACCTGTCGGCAGACAGATGGTCCCATAAATTGCGGAGCATTATCACATGAAACCCCTCTGTATCTTACCTGTATGTCATGTGTCACAGCATGCTTGAGCTACAGCGCTTTAGGGTCTATAAGTCATTCAAATGTGTTGGGCTGTTACAGTAAGAAACACTGGTGTTATTAAGGGTAAAGGGTCCAAATCGGGCATTATACTCCAACTAAACTAGTAGTGGGATTGTGACAAACAAAACCCATCAGAATGAGGGTTTGTGACCAAAAACAAGAGTGGCACATGTCTATGGATGGTGCCTGCACTCTGAATAGTATATACTTATAACAAAAAATTTAACAATTACAAATACTTGCCCATTCTTATTAATAAACCTCCAGTTCACCTCCATCAATGTTAACAATGCCATATGACTAGTACCAGGCAGCGTATTTTCCCTTCCCTTCCACAGTGTTGTATTAGTTTCATTGTTAATATCTTTGAGTGTGACTTTGCAGGCTGCTTCTTGTCCTGAGGGAGTTTATCTGAAACTTCCAAGTGTTTTGTATTCATCTAAATAAAAGAGACTCACAGTAGCAGACTTGAATAAAAAAAACTCTCATTTTATCACATGAGTGACAATAGAAAATACAGTGTAATGGGTTTCATTGTGAGTTTCTATCCATGTCTGGGAAACCCAGGCGCCGGGCTGGAAGGGGGCATGGGGTGTCAAAGGCCCTGTCTGAATTATGATTCCACCCGCCCTGTCTCATCACCCTACCCCCCCCCCCCCCCCCCCCCCCCCCCCCCCCCCCCCCCCCCCCCCCCCCCCCCCGTCCCCCGTCCCCGACCCGTCTCCCACCTGATCTGACAATTGTGATTTCCATTGGATCAGAGTGGTGTCACTTGGCTGCTTGTTCTGCCAACCTTGTCATAATTAATGTTTCCATGACGATTATCCAAAATTCGGATACAATGGAACCAGCACTGGAATTGTTTTGGCACACAGAGACTATAGAAAATGTGGACTGTGTTTGTACTGTATACACAATTTGTTCAAATTGAAAATACTTGAAATTAATAATGACTGTGATGTTTTATTAAGCAGAATAGTATTGTGTGTTGCTCTATCCTATACAACATTTTCTATATTTCTAAGCAGATCCCCACCCCCTGACTGATTATTGGTTGCCCCTGTGTCACAGCACTTGAAAAAATCCTAAAATCGCCACTGGGGATTCCTATGAATAACATGTCTTCTGTTTCTGTGGCCAATGGTAAAGTAATAAACCTGAACTAAAAGATAAAGTAAGAACTTTGGTTTATGATTTGTACTAAAGCAGTTTATGCTATAACTGCAACCATATAAACATCAAGTAAAAACAAACTATATAGAATATCTCATATTGAATATCAAGTATATCGCATCTGGACCTTGTATTAAAAAAGTTAAGTTATTATAAGTCATATTGAGTGCATCTTTGAAATCCCCAACACCATCATAATCATAATTATCATAATAATCTACAGCACTAAAGACAGAGCAATATATATTGCACTAAAGCCTTTGGACTGATGCTATGAACCGAGGATGCACAATCCACTGAAACGTCAGCGCTACATCCAATAAAAAGTAATTAAAGCAACAGAGCCATGTGCTCTGCTTTCCTCCTGGGCTCAGCTATGAGGAAAAACAACCCATTTGTATGCAAGTGTGTATGTGTCTGTACAATATTGTCTTCTTCCAGTTCAATCAGTCAACACGCCTACGGCACTTCATGTCTGACAGTATTTAGTAGTCATATGAAGCATGTTGACAAATCTTCACAAGTTGTAAAATTATATCCTCTGCAAAGAAAAAAAATCTAATAATCATATAAACCACTTTAAATACCAGTTTAGTCTAACTAAGTACTTTTAATAAGTACTGTACTTAAGTACAAATGTTGGTACTTGACCTTTTAGTCTTTTATTTTCATGCCACTTTGTACTTCTACTCCGCTACATTTCAGAGAGAAATATTGTACTTTTTACTCCACATCATTCATCTGACAGCTTTAGCTACTACCTACTTTCCCAATTACGATTTCTGCACACAAAACATGTACTGTATAAAATCTAATGTTTTATTATAAATACACTAGCCAACAATCCAGCCTACAAGTCCAGCTGAAATGATTAAGAAATGTTTCGGATCGTTTCCAGTTTCTAAAATGTGAGGATTTTTTCTGCATTGAGTATTTTTACTTTTAATACTTTAGGTTCCTGATGACACGTACATACTTTTACTTAAGTAAATTATCTGAATACTTCATCCACCACTAGTAATGTCTGCCCACATTTCTGACAATAAATAAGTTAAATACACAATGATTCAATCCCAGTCACATCTTTGTGTTCAGAAAAATACAAAGCGTAGTTCAGAGTTAATACCCTAATGCCTCATTCTCAGCAAACTTTATGATCTTAACATTTTATCAGACATGTCATCAGTTTTGTAGCATTTTTTCCGAAGCATAAAGTAATCAACCATTTTATTCCCTAAAGGAACATAGACATCTTCACTCACTTTTAGCCTCTTGTTTGTACTTTAAGCCAGTTACAGTGTGTCTTTCAAAAATTCAATATCAAAGGAAGCATGATAACTTAAATGTGTAAAATCCCTTTCCCATATTTGTAGAACCTGGCCCGAAATAAGAACGACTCATTCTACTCATTATCTATTTTTACCTCTGTTGGAAGTTGTTTAAGATTCCTGCAGCCCCAGCTTATTACTTTTCTGACAAAACATCTGCTCTGTGCATGTTTGCAGTAGATTAACATATTATGAACACTTTTATTAAATGTACTGAATCTATATTTTACAAAGAAGAACCCTTCATCAACATTGATTTCGGAAGATGGCTGAGTTCCTCCTTTATTCACCTTTTTTATTATGTCCATATCATAATTTGATTTTGTTGCCATTCTTAAGATTTTGTGATTTCACTCATTTCATCCATAAACACAGTCACGCCTGGGAGAGACAAGTGTACGTCTGAACAAGCATCACAACAGTTTGACATGCTTCTGTTACTTCAGCTGACCTTCTTTTCAGATAGTTGACTCAGAATGTGTTATCAGCAACTTCATTTATCCATCGATTATCTTTGATCAGGGCCCCTTGGAGTGATCACTTGTCATTTTGTGATTTGAAAATGTATTTGCCATGTCAATCCCTTTTCTAAAAAGCTAATAAATGAAGCCACCAGCTTTTCAGGAAACTATTGTACAATGAGGGTTGAGTCTGTGGAACCAATTACCTTGATACCGGCAGAGCGGCATTTACCCACTGCGTCAGGCACAGCGGCACGCGGCGGATCAATCATGGAGATGAGACCCAGGAAGCAGAGCTGCTCGGTGGGGAAGTTCGTTTCTTCGCTGTCGAAGCTGAATCCTCGAGGGAACTGGGTGGAAGACAGATTTGTGTGGCAGAAGCCTGCGAGAGAAGAGGGATCATTGAGGTGATCATTCATAACTGACTGACATCGCCAAGTATACTGCAGCTAAAGAAATAAAACTTGCTTTGTTGCTCTGAAAACAACCGACAATTTATTTGGCACTTCAAAAAAGAGACACATTTTCATGATCCTAAAGCTGTTTTAGGTCAAAAAAATCAGCCAATAAACAAAAACGTGTTAATATATTAAGTGTATTTTGCTAAAGATTTTTGATGTAATATGAAAGGAAACCTTCAGAAAATGCATTGTCCTTTCTGACAGCAGGGATCCTTTACCTTGCAGTATGCAGGCATACCAAACATTTTAAAAATAGATTTGGAGGTTGCAGGTGTGACATACAAATTGAATCAGCCACTTTTATTAATTCATGCCCACAACTCTTGAACTATGCATCTCTTGAATCCCTCCCGGAGCAAAGCACAATAAAATGCTCCATCTAAAAGAGGAGAAACCTTTCTCTGTCATGAAACACCCGACCTATCATCACCCAAGGCATGAATGAGATTCAATAATTTACATGATTTCAGGAGTTTCCCGCCACAAATGGCATTATTCCACATGTTACTATTTGAAAGAAGTGACACATCCACTGACAAAATGATGGAAGCACATAATTATTACCTGTGGCACTTTTAAGAAGATGCCAGGTAACTTTTTTTCCTTGGTTGTCAAAAAGATGCCATTTACAGAGTCTGGGTGCTTTTAGAGATATTGGAAGGTGAACTTCAGGTAAGGATATTGTAACCACAATGTGGTATTTTACAAGGTTTTATCATGTACAAATTATTGTAGGGTTCAGTGCAGAGTTTGACCTGAATTGAAATACCATTCTAAACCACAGCTCATTATTCACACATTATGTACAAAAAAAAGAAATCTAACATTGTGTGTAAGAATTGTAATTTCTGCTTTTATTCCATGTCAGTCTAGTAACATTTGGTTAAAGCTATAGTGCGCAGTTTCTGTCTCCCCCATGAGGAATTTTAAGTAATGCAGGGGCTGTTCCAGTATTTTATAAGTGGTGGGGGACAATAGTCAAGCACAGGGGTTGACAATAGTCAATCAATAGTCAATAGTCAATCAGGGGAGGGGGGGAATTTGATCAGAAAAAAGCATAGACACTCTGCTTAGAAATATGTAAGGGATAATGTAGAGTAGACCGAGGCGGTTAAGATCAGGACCCCGACGCCCCCCTTTTAGAACCACCCCTAAAGTGAGGACAACAAAACTGTTGGTGTGTCCACATGAAATAAGCCTTCTGTGACTGCGCAC
>NC_045744.1:28600557-28610974 GCF_008692095.1 Etheostoma spectabile
CCTTCCCCCACACAGTTGCTAGTAGCCAAGGAGGACACAGAGGATTAAAAAAGCATGATGGACTCTTGAGAAGAGGTAATTGTCTTCACTCAACTTTCTGCGTGCGAAAGATGCCGAGCGCCACAATCCTCTGAACATACAAGAGAGAGTTGTGTGTGGTCTTAATTAGCTTTGTATTAGCTCATCTGGCACATTTATAAATAAAACAACAAAATATATGCACAAAGGCCCTATTTAAAAAAAAAAAAGTAAGTCCAAATCCACTTTTGCTAGTTTGACGGTGGAAAAAAAAGTCTGTCTGTGTGTGCTTAAAAAGGGTTGCACTTGATGTCTTCATTAATTCATACGTGTGTTTTGGGTGTAACACGCAATAAACCAATCAGAGTGTCCTCTCCCATTTACTTTAAAAGCCAGGCGTGTTTGTACCTTGGCGCATTGCTATTATGATGGCGGATTTGTACCGTCATGTCTTTATTTGTAATCTTTTCCATGTGTGTGCTGCTGCGCGTCCCTGTGTTTGTGAAACAACCATAGTGTGTGCGCGTTGTTCACAAGCCTAGGCCCATTTTACTAATTTGCTGTTAAAATAACAATGAAATGCTGCGTAACTGACTTTAGACCAGGTTTATTTTGGTCAATGGATAACTTCCCGCTGCCTCAAGATAGCAATATGCCCAGATTGCATCTGAACACACCTTCTCTGTGAGACCAGCACGCCCATGGGCGCAAAGATGGGCTCAGGTGCATTTGCTATTTAAACAATGCGGGCGCAGGACTGGAAATTAACAACTGTGTCCATCTTAAACTAACAAAGACACTTGGGTCAGGCTTTGGGCTGCATGATGCCAGGTGCATGATAGGGCCCAAAAGCTGCAGTGCTAAATCCTTTGTCTTTGAACACACCTTTGCCTAAAAAACTTTCAGCACTATATATTGACATGTGGTCTAACTACCCTCTTTACCAAGGAGATAATAAAATGTGAGTGTGGTCTCCCGCTGCTTCACTCCAGGCTGACATACCCAGAACTCTCTCTCCCAGTCCTCCCAGCTCCATATAGGCATTCTGGAAAGACTCTCTCCAGGTTTCATCAAGTGGCAGCTCCTGGCCGTGGATCATAATCCTACTGCACCTGTAAAACATTTATTAATAACACTTTTACCGCTGTTACTGCTAATAATAAAATATCTTTCTTGTTAGCAATTGTGTTAACAAAGTGCTGTAAAAAGCATGTACATTTTTTAAAAATTTTGTTTTTGTTTTTAAGCCTTCAAAATGCATCTTTTAAAACATGATATTATTTTCAATTTAAAGCGCAACAGAATGATACATTTTATTACTGCTAATAATACAATCTCTATCTGGATAGGAGTGAAGTCAAGCTAAAAATCATTGGGTGATAATGGTTGATGTAAAGGAGGTTTTGGCCTTACCATAAGGGAAACTGGGCTAGGCTTGGGCCAAGATAGATGTGACATTATTCATAGTGTGACCAAATAATAATAATAAATAAAAAGAGTAAATAATAATAACAATAATATGACCAAAGGAAAGACTGATAGTGTCCCATGTGGGAACAGAAATATCTTCAGCACCTTAACCCCAACGAATATGCAATAACAAAAACATTTAAAGCATACGACTGTTACCCCTATTTTCCACTGGGCGCGTCTGAGATGCTCGGTGTGGTAAGGCGCGTAGCGGAGGACAGAACAAAACCACAACGCAGTCGGAACGCAGACCCGGAGAATGGGTGTTATTCTATATTTATTTCAGTTCAACAAATTCACTAAAAGGACCAAAACCCCCGAAGTGTTTCTCCCAATACCTTATGATTTCTCTAACCCTGTCGGCTGGACAGGAGTGAATAGTGAATTTGTTGAGGACTATTTTCACCAGTGAGTTAACAGTTTTTTAAAATATTTTCTACATGGTTTTCAATAGTATTCGGGAGAAATGAGCTATGTAAGGTTTTCAGATACATTTGTTCCTAGGATCAATTCAATGGAGTTTGTTTGCAATAATATTTATAAAAAACATGTAGATTTATTGTCAGCTGTCAAGATGAGTGGCCAATTTTGACTACATTCCTGGAAGAGAAGGATGAAATTAAAAAAAAGTGGTAGACATTTTGTGCTACCTCACTTGTAAGACATATAATCGATCTGTTATCAATAACCAACCTGTCCAAGATTCTCTCCGGCGCTCCCTTCATGACCAGAATATGACCAGAGGGATTGTCCTCCACTTCATGGACAGAGAGCTTAAAAAAATAGGGAGAATGTTGAAAGATTGTTCATTACATAACATGACCGGATTTATATTAAAACAAGAGGCGACATGTAGTTTATGGCTGGTCTTAAATGGTTCTGTTCTAGTAAGAAAAAGGCTCAGGACAGACATGCGCCTTAGTAACGCTCCACAATTAATTTCCACACCAGCAATCACTCTTGTGTCATATTTTTTTTAAGTGGTTTGAAATAAAAACCTTATTAAAGCAAACTTGACTATGTGCACATTGTGAGTAATATATATTCCCTGTATTGAAGCAACATTCATTCACACACATGTGTTCCTGTAGTGTTACACCTTGCATTACTGGTTCCCCCACATAAATTTACACACACACACACACACACACACACACACACACACACACACACACCCCCAGGTAATTTGTATCCGACTCACAGCATATCTAATCTCAGAAAACCAGAGCAAAATTGCTTTTTTTCTTCCCCCAAAACAGATGTTCCAATTTTAAGTCAGGGAACAGGTGCACAAAATGCATGCAGGAAGCCCTTGGTTTGCTCCAACATCACTGTTGTGTTATACATATGCTGGTTCAAATCTCTAGACAGACAGGAAAGACTGGCTGTGGAAAGCAGAAACGTTCTCCCTGTCTTAATTGTTGCCTTGCACTTGAGCAAGGCGTTAAAGCTCTTTGTGATGACTTTCATAGTTTAATATTAACTTTGCATGTTTTGCTAGTGTTGCTGTCGACTTCTACAGGATGTAACAGAGCATGCAGCTCAACTGAAGACCCCTCAGGAGTGCCTGTGTTATGGTGATTATTGTGTACAGTCAAATAGCACAAAATTCCACTACCACCCAGGAAATAATGCTTTGTTGTTGTTGTTGTTGTTGTCGAGAGATTTTAAAACATGTATAATCATTCCATGTGTTTTTTAATCGACTGTGAAGTGGAAGCACCAGGCAAAATGTGCTTGTTCATAGTTTGACGTTATCAGAAATGTAGCAGATTGCAGTTTCAAATTCTAATCTTCTCTTGTCTATTAACATATCCAACATATTAGCAAATACATTTGTATGTTGGATATGTTGGACCATTGATGATAGGCTTACTGGTAAGCTAGCCCTAAGCTAGCCCTCCACAGATACAGTTTATCTTAAGGATTCACTGTGCCACATGTATGTTAACATTAAAACATTATGTCTAAATACATGAATGTGTCAGTTATTTTAATAGCTTAGTATTGTTTGCATGTTTAAAAGCTATGTGCAAAGGCCTTAAGCTGTTCTAAAAATTTTGAGGACCCCTAGTGTGTAAAATACCACATAGAGCTTCTTGTGGTTTTCCAATTTTATTAAAAGGTATTTTAAAGTATTTACACTCAGTGCATCAAACACTATATTGTCCCACCCAACCCTACCCAAAGCCAAAGTCTTTTAGCTGTGACCATCTCAAACAAGAGGGATTTCTGTCTATGTATTAAAAGGTAGTGACAGGGCATCTTCTGAGCAGCCAAAATCCAAGCAGGTAGTAACCACATGTATCTTTCTATCATAAGTAGCACACAATGCAACACTGCGGCAGCTTCTCTGCAGATAACAGTGTTGTGCTTGTGGCCTGTTGGGCAGCTTCCAAGCACAAATGTGTGCAACAGTATGAATCTAAAGCAGGGTCTCACTGTCAAAGAGCATGCATGTTCAGGCCGCCTTCCTCGAATGGAAGAAGGTTAAAAATGAATATGCATGATTCACTCAAAGCATGCAGACAAAAAGGTTTTCCAAGTCTTGGAAAGGCATCGTTTAAAACATAATATTGTCAATTCAAAGAGCACTAACAGAATTATCCAACAAATAAATACATTAAGTACAAAATTAAAATTAATAAGCAAAATAAGATTTAAAAAGTCAATATCTAAATGATTATGAATAGCAAAAAGAAAAGTTCAAAAATTGATTCACAAATAAATGAAAATCTAAATGTTTTAAAGCAATCTACTTTGGGCAAGGCCCAACGGAAGTGTTTTTGCTATTTTAAGACTGGCGCAGATGTTAATTTCCCATCCTGCACCTACATTGTTTGAATAGCAAATGCACATGCGCCCAATCGGGGGTGCTGGGGGGATGCTTGTTTTCCCAATTCACGTCAGCTTTTTACACAATTTTTCAAGCAATTTGATAACAGAATGCCTACAAATCTGTAAACCATGTGCAATAGTTGCAAAGGGAAACCTGCACGTAATATGTGATAACCATAAATCAAGCATGACTGTAAAGGGGAGACTTGTGGGTATCCATAGAACCCATTTTTATTCAGATGTCTGGGAGTGAGAGGTCAGGGGATCCCTTTGAATATGGCCATGCCCGTTTATTTTTCCCTCACTGAAATTATCTTAAAAACACTTAACCTAACTTTGGAACGTTATTTGGTTTCATATGACATCAATACTAAATTATTGAAGTAGATGTACATTTTTATTCCCAATTTGTATTTTTTTATCTTTATTTTTTGAATATTTGTTCTTGTATTTTATCATATTGATTATTTATTGTATATTCTGTATGGGTGCTGTGTGTCTGGTATGTTGCTGCTGTAGCACTGAAATTTCCTAATTTGGGATCAACTAAATCTGTATAATCTAATCTAATCTAATATCTAGCTTTCCTCTATCTTGAAACTGGAGCTCGCTACAGACTTTACATATGTCCTAAAAGATTTGGGGCTTTTGAGAAAACATTTCGGCCTGGAACCCCAGAAGCCACTGCCCTGCTCCGCCCCTGTTGAGTGGTCTGTAAATGGGTTAGGAGGATTTCAGTGTAGGCTTACATCAGCAACACTTCAAGCACAAAGCCATGATGCTACATAAGACCCATGCAGTACCTACCTGGTATTTGTTGGTGGAGTTGAAGGGGATCTCTGCCACTTTGAGGTTTCTAGCTCTCATTTCCCGAACACTCCCACAACACAGCTCGATGCATTTCAACAGAGCTGACTCTGATGCGTCCCCCGCTGTCTCCCTCTGGGGAAACACAGCCGCACATTAGCACAGTCACTCAAATATGCATATTAAGAAATGAGTGTTGTCTGTCTCACTGCCTGTGTTTATCACACTGCAGTGGAAGGGAACTCTAACTAAATAAAGTGGTACCTGAGAGGACTTCCTTTACTTCCATTATGGTTGTCAATAATGATACAGCCAGCTGAGTATCATCTGCATCACCAGCTCTTCTAATCTGGCCATCTTGGTTTTAAAGTAATGTATCAATTTAATGCAGAAGTAATGACAAAACCTAGTGCAAAAATAGTTTACCTTTTCAGTTTAGTGGATGAAGAACAATTTGATTGAAGCAGTTGAATTTCTTCAGGAAATACACAGCTGATTAGTTTACCTTGAATGCTGTTTACATTGTTCTTAAGGGAATTTTTTAAGGATATGGATATAAAAGACCCCAGATATGAAGAGTTGAAAAACTATGTTGGAAATATTGTGGGATTTGATAGGAAGATGATGTTGAATCATCTTGAAACATGAAAACTAAAATTATAGAATAAAATGTGTTAAGTGTGCCCATTTTGTTTAAAGGGATAGTTCAGAGTAATTTCACCCTGGGGTCCTTTGAACCATCACCTTCAGCCAAACAACTTCCCATAAGTTTTTTTTCCTTTTGTCTAACATTAGGCGAGGTAGTGCTATCAGCGGAGTGGGTTAGTGCAGGCGCTAATGGAACCAACTGTGTATCTCGTAAATTACTCCACTAATAATGCCCGGAATGGTACTAAACTTGTACAGTAGTACAAATAGGTTCTGTACTCATAAAACGAGGCATTAGAAAGTTTGTAAGTACACCAGGAGTTTATTTAAATAGCTCTTGCCTGATGGCTTCTACTCTCTGTTGCTAGCGCTGTTAGCTAGCTCTCTGATTCTTCCCCATTAGTTGTAGCACCTTGTCTGTGTATGTATGGCAAACTTTTGTGCCACTCATCGTCGTTCGATGTTAACCAAAAATTCTGCCATTTCATTGATCGCTTCTTCTGTTCTCTCGCTTCTTGCTCCTTCGTCACTACTTGACCAGTAGGCTCTTCCGGCAATAGATGTTGTGCTCTGTGCAGGAGATCCCACACAGAGCGCAACATCTATTGCCGGAAGAGACTACCGGTAAAGTAGGATGTCAACATATGTGACAAAGTTGCTTGTGTGTTGCTTGCATCATTTAGGAGAAAAAAATTCTGTTCTGATAACCTGTAAAATCTGCCTTAATAAAATTCCATGATGATCACTGCATTTCATCCCGCTCTTGGAGCCAAATTATTAAAATCCACGCTGAGCTGAATGACCTGATGGCCAATATACCAACAGGGGCCGACCAAGACAAGAGATTCCTCTTTGCTCCTGTTTATTCATTCATGAACAGCTGCAAAACAAGGACAGGGGCTCCGCAGGATTCGTCCTTGTTTGTGCCTTGTCATGAATGAATAAATAGATCAAGGAAATTCCATTTCTCTGTTTTTTGCGTGTGCAGATATAGACTTGTTCTTGTAATGGTAGTGGAGCCTGGGCTGTGACTGCTATGTTTGAGTGCTGTCAGGAGATATGGCTGTTACTTAATGCAGGGAGGAAACCAAGGCACCTCAGGGGCAGAGAGGCTGCATTGGCAGGGCCTGCTCCCACCGGAGTCAAGAAGCTGTTACCCTGTCGCTGAGAGCCACACGGAGAATTCCTTCAGGTCAATGTAGCATAGGCTGGATGATAGCAGTTGGTAGACCCCTGGAATATTATTGACTTACCTACCCAGCAGTGTGTGTTTGTGTATCGGTGTGGAGGAGTTATTTCCAGGGGTGCGTTGAATTATTCTGTGTGTGTGTGTGTGTGTGTGTGTGTGTGTGTGTGTGTGTGTGTGTGTGTGTGTGTGTGTGTGTGTGTGTGTGTGTGTGTGTGTGTGTGTGTGTGAGGCTTAGCATGTAGTCCAGTGTGTGTAGCGCACCTGTGTATTGAACTGACGAATCATTTCTATGGGATGTTTTTTGTGCCATGTGGGTGAGGATATGTCCATTATACAGTGCGTACCTCCACCACATTTCAAAATATTGCTAACTAATACTACTTTATATAACAACTATTAGTTACTTTTCACATTAAAATGTTAAATACAAACCATTTCAAGTGTTTATAAAAAAAAAAGTGCAGTGCTATAGGTTTTGCTAGCTTTTTAAGTGCAATAAAACCGGATTTCTCCATTCTGCAAAAAGCTTACAGTAAAATCAAGTAATCAGAATACCACCTCTGCTTTTTTTTAAGTGACAGCTCACCTGCCATTGTCCTGATGTCATTAGCTTCACCTTATCGCAAAATCAAGTATGCAAACAAACATGGTTTGGAAATACGCTGTTTGCTGCATGTGTGTGTATGTGTGTGTGTGTATGTGGGGGGGGTGGAGGTTTATACCATCAGGATGGGAAATTCCTCCTGTCCGCCTTTGAAATCAGCTCTGTTGCACAGACCAGCCACACGAGATAGAGCAGCCCAGGTAGCAGAGCTCTTGTCAAAACCCAAACCTGAGAGAATGGCAGAGGCAGCTGTGTTAGACTTTTTTTTTTTTAAATGAGGGCTTATGCAGTATTTATGCCAGTGACTTAACTCTTGGTTCACAGAGTGGCACTGGATATTGTAGCGAAATAACAGAAGCGGGGTCAGTTAAGTTGAGCAATCACTTATTCCTTGACATCAGTGATTTTTTCAATTCCCAAGTCTGGAGAATGTCATTAATTTTAAACTAGAATGTCTCATAAAATACAAGTTGTTTGAAAAAAGTTCTATCAAAATGTTATCTGTCCCATTCAATTGCACTGAAAATGACCTTCACTCCGCTGCATTCATTTTTCATTATGGTTTAGACTCTCTGGAGTGGTCACTGTCACTGTTATTGTGCAAACAGAATATAATAGCATCATGCAACATACATTAAGTACACAGAGGCAAACAGTGGCTGGAGTTGCTGAACTTGACAAAGTGAGGTGCAAAAAGCTGCAAAACCTGCAATAGTTGCAAAAAGGACTCTGTCGTCCTGAAAAAAAGATGAAGACACTGTTTTCTTTTTCAGCACTTGCACAGTTTCAGATGTACAGCAATGCAAGCTATTCCTTGTATGATTGCATTGCCGGACTTAATCCTCATTAGTATGCATAGAACATCTATTTCTTTCTTCCAAACCTGTTGGTTATTGCTAAAAGCTTATTTGGCTCAGTTTCCAGAGAGAGGAAGTAGATATTTTTATTTTACTTTACTATTTATTTGCTGTGCCAACTTTTTACTTTTACTCCTTACACTTTTAACACAAATATTTGTACTTTCTACTCCTTACATTTTACAAAATTGGCTTGTTACTTTAGTTTCAAATAATTTCAGGGACATTACCATTATTATTTTTTGCAACATCAATACCAAATGCAATCTAATTGGATGGGAATATACGTAAGGGATAATGCGGAGCGAGGCGGTCGTTATAGCGAATACAACCCCGACAGGGTGATCAGGACCCCGTCTCAAAGCAAAGGGGTCTTGAGTTACCCTGATTTATTGTTATAATGTGCTGCAAATTGAGCCAACCGAAACACCACGAACTGCTGGCTTTCAATAATTTACCATCCAATTTGAAAAACACAGATGTAAATGCATCTTTATGTTCGTTGTTTGTTTTAGTAACTTTATTAAGTTTACATTAATGGTCAGTTACATTTGTTCTCCTGCTAGCAATGACCATGCTTTGGTTCTCTAGCATTTAGTTGAGTAACCCAAGTAACGTTAAGGTTAGAGAGCGTTCTTTTTATTTGAAAATAATCTATTACTAGCTGATACAATATCTGCATGTATAGCTTATTATTAAAAACTAATTCAGTAACTTGATATAGTGTTAAAGTGCTCTAGTAACGTTAACGTTACTCAAGGCCATTCTTATTTTCAAGCCCACTTAAGTTAACATTAACGTTACTTTGTCTTGTCTCAAATCAACCTTATTTTGGGCTGATGAACGTTAATGTCTCAAACCTCTCAAACGTAAGTTAGAGGGCTCATGTTTGAATTCTCACATAATCACAATTGAAAACATATCTTGCTAATCCGTCAGAATCTTATTAACCTGGAGTCCCAGTCTCTGTCACAATAATCAAATATGTGATGTTTTAGGCCTATTAGCAGACATCCATTCAAAATGTAGCAACCAGCATATAAAGAGCCTTTTTCCATGTCCACTAAAGGTCCTCAGCACTCTAGTAACATGTGTGTGGTCCAGGGAGCTTTGCATAAAAATGGAAGGGTGTCATTCGCAAGTCTACTTTTACTTTTATACTTTAAGTAAATTTCCAAGCCTGTACTGTTACTTTTACTTGAGTAAAGAAGTTAAATCAGTACTTCTACTTTTACCAGAGTATTTTCAACGCAAGTATCTGTACTTCTACTTAAGTATGGGAAGTGAGTACTTTTGCCATCTCTGTCGATTTGTAGCCGTTTGGTGAGACACAGAAATCCAATCGGTTCCACAGCAATAGTCTTGCCAAGGAATCCTGGTGGAAGATATGTGTGTATATCTGAGGGTTGTGCCACCCACTGCATACCACTGCTGAATTATTCCGAGCGCTAGTGAAAACAATTTTGGCTGGCGGCGTGAACATTGGACAGATGAATTTCGGCAGGTACACTCTCCCTTTGTATTCCCAAACACTCTCCCTCTCTTTCCCTCCGTCCACTCTCTGTCTTACCAGTCTGGTGCTCGGTGGTGTCCGCCTCGTGGATCTGGTTGTCGAACCACATGTGGGCCACGGTCATGCGGTTCTGGGTCAGCGTGCCCGTCTTGTCGGAGCAGATGGTGGAGGTGGAGCCCAGAGTTTCTACGGCCTCCAGGTTCTTTACTAGACAGTTCTTCTTGGCCATTCGCTTGGCAGTGAGCGTCAGACACACCTGGGAGGAGAGCAGGAGGTGAGGGAGGGAGGGAGGGAATAAGATAAGGGAGAGAGAGAGGATGAGGAGAGGAGAGGAGAGGAGAGAATGGATGATTGTTAGTCGACAAGGGGAGAAAGCGTGTGTACGCACCAATGCGTTCAAATGCTTGTGCATGGGAAACCATGCGTGGTCCAGGTGGTTTACCGAGTGCAAATGTGTGTGTGTGTGTGTGTGT
>NC_045744.1:28610984-28624920 GCF_008692095.1 Etheostoma spectabile
GTGTGTGTGTGTGTGTGTGTATGTGCATGCATGTATATGGTTGGCTGGTTAACAGCAGGTGCACAGGGACATAAAAATGCGATGAATAGACAAATTCCATATGTTGCAAGAGACACATCAACACACATTAATTCTAGCTGACCCACATTACTCACAGAGCAACAAATGCAGCACAAACAGACAAACATTTCCACACATGACTCACGGTGTGTTTAAAGCAAAAAGCAACTAAAGAAACTAGTCACTGGAAGTTAATTTATTTTCTGTGACCAGTGAAATGTCGACAGATGACATTTCAAATGCCATCTGGCATCCACCTCAGCACACACTTTGTTTATTGTTGCAGAAAAAAAGTTAGATTCACTTCGACATTTGAGCAACTCCAATATTCAGTAATAAATCACCTGCTTTGCTGTGTTCTGTAGTATCATTAGAGCTACAGCTAACATTCAGGCGAGGGTAAATTAGTGTTAGGAAAAGCACAAGTGTAACTAATAACATTGATGATGGCTCTGTTCCACTGTGGTGTGCCAGTTTACCATGACAGTGAGCCAGCAGGCACAATGTGAGGGCTCTTGAACTGACACCCACAGTGCTGCAATAATCAATATTTTGATGTTAACAATGGATCAAATTACTGCATGTAATGAGAGAACAGCTGCTCAAGATGACAAACACATGGAGAATTAACACCTGCCTCTGCATTCTGAATTTTTCAAAGCTTGTTAGCTTCTTTTAGCTCATTACTTTGGTTTTTAGGTCCACAAACTCCAGTCATCAACCCCATTTCCAGTAGCCTCAGGCAGCTATTTTCAGCAAACAAGCCCATTAACCCACTGTACACTACTAAAATTAGCAACAAACTGGGGAAGAAAGTCATACATCTAGCAGACAAAATGCCAGATATTTTTTCTCAAGAGTTGGTGGAGACCAAAACAGAGCCAAAAGGAGAGTGATTGATTGAGGTATATTTGTTGGATGAAAAAAGGACTCCAAAGCAATGATGTTCTGTGCCTGCTGGATGTGCAAATAGGCAACTCCTTGCTTTTAATAGTATGTCAGATATAGTATTTCCAGCTTATTAATGTGCCCCCAAATAACCAAAATGCCAATTAAAACAACTTTAAAGCATAACTTGTTTGTATTAGTGAAGGCTGTTAACTTCAAGTCATTGCCAAATGAGTTGATACAATGCTAATTAAGACTTCCAGCTCCACTAAACTCTCTCTGTATTTCTCAGCATTGCTATGTTTAGAACATAGTGTAGTCAGGTGACTTTCGCGCGCAGAGAGAGAAAGAGTCCAACAAAAGTCCGTCATGTTTTTTAATCCTCCATGTCCTCCTTGGCTACTAGCAACTGTGTGGAGGAGGGGTGGGGGTGGTGCACGTTTACGGAAGGCTTGTATCATGTGGATGCAACAACAGTGGTGTTGTCATTGCTTAGAATTCCTCCTGGGAAAGACATACACTACGCACTATATTGAATGGAGTGCAATCATAAATATCATTATTAGTTACACGTTTTAGTATATTTAAAAAAAAAATGTCACTGTCAAAGTAAAAATAAAATGTGAAAAAACATATAATGTAATTACAAATTGCCATTTGCAACACATACCATCTTTAACCTTTGTTTGTTTGTGTACAGCAGCTAATTTTAATCTGTAAACAAACCACTCAATGGTCCCATGACATGGTGCTTTTTGGATGCTTTTATATGGCCTTAGTGGTCCACTAATACTGTATCTGTAGTCTCTTTTATATAGACCTTAGTGGTCCACTAATACTGTATCTGAAGTCTCTTGTATATGCCTTATGGTCCCCTATACTGTATCTGAAGCTCTTTTATATAGACCTTAGTGGTCCCCTAATCTGTATCTGAAGTCTCTTTTATATAGACCTTAGTGGTCCCCTAATACTGTATCGTGAGTCTCTTTTATATAACCTTAGTGGTCCCCTAATACTGTATCTGAAGTCTCTTTTATATAGACCTTAGTGGTCCCTAATACTGTATCTGAATCTCTTTATATAGACCTTGGGGTCCCCTAATACTGTATCTGAAGTCTCTTTTATATAGACCTTAGTGGTCCCCTAATACTGTATCTGAAGTCTCTTTTATATGACCTTGGGGTCCCCTAATACTGTATCTGAAGTCTCTTTATATAGACCTTGTGGTCCCCTATACTGTTTCTGAAGTCTCTTTCCCAAAATTCAGCCTTGGTGAAGAATTAAAGCCGCTAGAGCCAGTACCACAATGAGCTTTTCTTAGGATATGCCATTTCTGTGTCTGTAGCTATTGTGGAGGAGAGGGTGGAGGCTGGGGGCATGGCCTTGACCAACTGCCACTTTCCTTGTTTTAAAGCCATGATGTCTCTTTCTCATGGGCGGGCCAAATTCTCTGGGCGGGCAAAGCAGAAAAAGTGGAGGTAACCTTGCCCCTAATGACATCATAAGGAGCAAGATTCCAGATCGGCCCATCTGAGCTTTCATTTTCTCAAAGGCAGAGCAGGATACCCAGGGCTCGATTTACACCTATCTCCATTTCTAGCCACTAGGGGACCATAGGCGTGCTGGGGGAACGTATGTTAATGTTAAAAAACCTCATGAAGTGAAATTGTCATGCCACGGGATATTTAAACAAAGAAAAGTCACAGCAACCCTAAAAAGACAATCCATACCTATTCCATAAAACCTGGTTCCTATTCTGGAGTTTATCCAGAGTGGATTCCTCTCTACAGATTCCGCTCTCTTCCAAAACTTCCAAAATATAACTAAAACTTCTCTCTCTCATATATATATATATATATACATACATACACTGTATATATATACATATATATATATATATATATCTCACCTTTATTCAGTGAGGGCCAACTGAGAGCAAGCTCTCATTTCCAATGACACTCTGATTACATGCCATATAAAATTACATTACTATATTAATATATAGTTGCAATACACAGTACATGAAGCAATACATAATTTAAAAAAAGAGAAAACAACTCAAAGAGCACATGAACATTCAGAATATATGTACCAATATAGAAGACATTTAAAGTGATTAAAGGGGAATTAGGCTGTTCAATTTCATTAGAATCTGCAGGTTATTCCATTTATATGGAGTGTGATACTCTATAATATACCTAATTCTGTCCTAACAAATGGAAAATCTTGATAACAAGTAATTACTAGTGTGAGTGCCATTGTGATATGATTTCAAATTCCGCAAGCTTGTTAAATATACAGGCTTTTTTTTTCAGCACGGATTTGTAGATAATAAAATGCAGTGTTGCTTCCTTCTTAGAGCCATAGAAGTCCAGCCAACAATTTGATAAAAGAGAGTGGTGGGTACTGAATCCATCACCGGATATAAATCTAAGGGCAGAGTGATAAACTGCATCAAGTATCCTAGTAATATCTTAATGTCTTCTTGTCTGTGCTGTTTTTTGGTAAATAATGTTGTTATTCACATGTTGTTATAATGAAAAAAGAGGAACAAATTGACAGACACTACTCACAGTGACAGTAGCCAGCAGTCCCTCGGGCACATTGGCCACGATGATGCCGATGAGGAAGATGACGGCCTCCAGCCAGGTGTAGCCCAGTATGATTGACAGGATGAAGAAGGACATGCCCAGGAAGACGGCCACGCCCGTGATGAGGTGGATGAAATGTTCGATCTCTATGTTGATGGGCGTGCGGCGGACTTCCAGCTCTGACGCCAGCGTGGCGATGCGACCCATCACTGTTCGGTCACCGGTGCCTACCACAATTCCATGAGCCGTTCCTAAGAAGGAAGGGGGGTGTTAAAAACTTACACCATGCCTTGTTACTTTTTACTTCCCACATCTACAACGTGAGACAGGTGTGTTTGTGAGGGACAAGCAGGTCTAAAGTTGTAAAGAAACTCTCGCACACTGTCTAACTTGCACAAAAATATATAAAGTTTGATAGTAGGCAACGTTTTGGTACCAAACTATCTTCAGGGAAACAATAATGCTTTGCTAGAAGATGGTCTATTTGATGACTGGAGTTTGTAGGCCTTAATAGTAAGCAACATTTCTGTCCTAGACCATCTTCAGGCCAAATGTAATGTTTTAAAGATAAGGTCCGCACAACAGCTTAATGCTCAGGAAAAATACTTTAATAGGACATATGACGCACACTGTCGTTTTTTTGAAAATGTAATGTTTTGCCTGAAGATGGTCCATTCAGGTCTGGTATACGTACTTCCTCTTCATATTGTATTATTGAAATAGGACATTGGTCAAGCACTAGTGAGGAAGACAGACTGCGTTATTTATGTGATCTCATATGATATTCAAAATGAATTAATTTTGCTTTGTATTATCCATATTCTCATGATTTAAGATTAAATTATTTAACAAAGTTGAATCAAAAGAGACCAGGCAGTATAAAGATCTGTTAGTTTGGTTGTTTGACCATAAAACACAAGCATGAGCTAAGAGAAAGGCTGCTGACCCCATGCGTGGAATGACCCCCATTACTTTTTTGAAATGTTTGTTTTAGAGCAATATGTAAAGAGACAAATGACTGTTAACAGTGTGTAAGACACTGTACAAGATGGAGATGGGTGCTGTATTTTGTAAACAGAAAAGACATTTGATCGGGAGGTGATGAGAAAGGTGTAGGCCAGTGATTGATGGTTGATTGAAGTAAGAATCTGAATGAGTCAGTGGTGCCCTAAAGGTTAGAGAAGTGAGCTTGTGACTGGGAGGTTGTCGGTTCAATCCAGATAACTCTGGGTGGGGAAAGTGAAAGAGTTGTCCCTCCCTCATTACCACCACTCAGGTGCCCTTTTCCACAACCGCTGCGCAACTGTGGTTGTACTGGGCAACCACAGTCTGATCTGGTGTGGATGTGAAACACTGTTTGAATGTGATCAGGGTGCATGCAAAAGAGAGGCTACCTCTCAGTAACATTTCCCTGAAAAAATTAAAAGGTTAAAAAAAGGATGTACAATACAAATCATGTTATCCACTGACCCCGCTATCAGCAATATTTACTGAGAATGTTTTCTCAGCAGGTAGTTCCACTGTAAACTGTTTAAAAGTGAGATTTGTGGATTAAACACAGTTAACATGGATATTGTTTCAGTAAAAGGGAAATGCTGCCACTGAGTTTCTTTTTTTAAATATAATTTCTAATGCCCACAAACAAGATTTCATTTATATCCCCTGTACTGTATCAGGGTGGAAGCAGAAGACTCTGGGACAGATGTCTCAAAAGCCAAACTCTCTGTATAGCTCAGCATCACTGGAGTTAAGTGAGGAAATATGGTGTGTTTCTTTTTGTATTTTGTGTGAATCGATCTTTTAACAGAACCCACACAGAGGGAGATAAACTGGTAATAGACTATCGGACAGCAGACTAATGGCTCACAACATAAAGTTTTCATTAATGATTCAGATATTGCATTTTTGGAAAACACTGGTAAATACACTAATATGATTCATTTCAAACTTTATATACTGTATATATATACGATTCCATGACAACTGGGCAAACTTCATTTACAGATGAAGATAAAGTCATCTGATCACATGCACCACTACTTAAAAGACCTCGTGGTGGGATTTCTCAACTGGGTCAAAAAATGAACGTTTAACCTCAGCTACATCATTAATTGAAAAGGATGTCAACAGTTCACAGTTCACCCTCGAAGCAAAGGTTTCTTTTTGTTTTTTGCTATGTTATGTACATGTCAAGTGTGTGACAAGCTATTGCTTCACAGTAAAGTTTTATAATAATCATATATAATACTATATATGATAAGTATTATTAGACTTAAAATAATGTATTTTTTTCCTAAATTAATTTACTGCACTGTATGTACAGATTGATGAAGTTGCAGATCTTATTGAAATACTTACTGCATCACCAATAGCAACTGAAATACAAACTTAGATCCCATCAGTTGATTCTCAAATGGAAATACTTGATTATTATCTCAATTTATTCACAATTAAATAACTACACATTGCTGTCCGAGTGAAGGATGGCTGTTGTGATAAATGCAGCCAAGCACACTCACGGTTGAGCAGTAAGGGATCACTATGTTGTGATCCAGATGGCTAAAAAAAGACTTTTAGAGGTAATAAGAGACAATCTTGGCCAGATGTGGCCTACTGACCCTCGACACAGTTGGTGGAAAAGAAACAGATGTTGCGGGTCTCCAGAGGATTGTCGTGCGTGAACTCCGGGGTGCGAGTCTGAGGCTCCGATTCTCCCGTCAGAGACGAGTTGTCCACCTTTACAGGAGAAAGGAGGAGAAAGCGGTGTAACCCAGTGAGACTGAGGGATAGGAATGGGAGAGAGGAGGTGAGACTGACAGGGTGGAAATGACGGTAGCAGTACTTATCAGCCACAAGTACAACACAGCTTTTTCCCATGTTCCTGTAGGTAAAAAAATGTATACAATTTATCACTGCTGTCTTATTACACAGCTTCAAAATCTATAAGAATAAACTCAGGCTTAAAGGGTGACATTTTGCAATTTTCTGTGAATCCTCTTGTTCAGTAAAAAGTACATTAAAACGACTCATTACATGTACATTACATGTAGATTAATGGAACTCTTTATCCATGAAACTAAAAATGTTTAACACAAAAGCAAAACTATGACTTAACAACAACAACAGAGATGTGAGCACTAATAGTGTCCTTTACAGACTCCATAGGAGGAAATGTCAATCTTTCATGAGGCTCCTTTTTCAACTACAAGGTCAAATAGTTTTTCTCTAATGACAAAACAACAAATTATCCGTGCATTTATACGGAACTAAGCTTTAGGAGCTTTACTCTCCTCCCTGTTATGTTGCATTCAGAGATGGTAGTGCCCGGAAACAAACACAACTGCTAAAGTAAGTAGTTCAAAACCTTTCTTTTTAGTAAACTCTGTGTACACAAACAATGTTCTCAAGGCTGGAGTTCATGTGTAGAGCCTCTGGTGATAGTTGGAGCAAAGTTTCGTTCTGTGTCGAGCCTTCTTAGTGTTAAAAAAATAGTGATTTTGATATTTGACATAGTAGTGCCACTAGCACTCATTCAAAAGGCCATTTGACCAAAAAACAATAACACTGTAAATGTTAAAAGTGGCGCTTCCACTTTTAAACTAAAGTTTAACTCGGGTACATTCACAAAAACACTGTAGGTTGCATTTTGGCGCTTACGCTTTAAATAAAGGATCTGTTTCCCCCCCCCCCCCAGGACTGAAGCCAGCACCCCCCCGCCCCACCCCTACCTTGCACCCGCTGGAGGAGACCACTCGAAGGTCAGCTGGGATGCGGTCTCCCCCTTTGATCTCCACCAGATCTCCCTGCACCACAAGCTCAGCATTGATATGCATCTTCTCCCCCTCCCGGATCACCAACGCTTTCTGGCAGGGAAAAAATGGAAGAGAGAGATGAGAAGGGAGAGGGAGTGTGAGAAGAGAGAGAAACAGAGAGAGAGAAAGAGAGAGAGAGAGAGAGAGAGAGAGAGAGAGAGAGAGAGAGAAACAGAGGAAGGGAGAAAGAGAGAGGGAGAAAGAGAAAGAGTTTGGGAACAGTGAGAGGATTTAGTCAATGGAAGAGAGAGAAGTGATAAAAAGTGATAAGGAAAGATTGAGCCAGAGGGTGTGGAGGTATGTGAAAGGGAGAGATAGAGAGAAGGAAAAGAAAAAGAGAGAAAGATGACAGGTAGTGAAAAAAGAGACAAGGATGGAGTGAAAAGAGCCTAAATAGATTAAAGAATTAGGCAACTGAAGAGCTGGAGGTGGATAACGCGAGGGGAGTTTTTATGCAAACACACTCACAATCAGAAGTTGGCTCAAACATTTATTCTTCCTTTGTGCAAGCTTATTAGGTTTCCACTCAAGTGAGTGTGTAAGCCCTACTTGAGGGACAGCTTATTGATTCGGAAAGCTGTGAGACTACACCAAACACAGCATGCATCCAACTTACCTGTGGCACCATTTTCTTGAAGGAGTCCATGATTCGGGAGCTCTTGGCTTCTTGGAAGTAGGAGAAACAACCGGTGATGATGACCACGGCTGCCAGCACCACGCCCAGATACAACTAAAAACAGGGGCAAACCACAAGGAGAGTTGGCGTTTTTATCGACTTAGTTTGGTTCATGTTAGGCATGTTTAAGCTTAGAAAAAGGGGATTTACAAAACCTGGAAACGGAATTAAATCACCAAAACCTTAAATGCAGCGTGAAAGGGAAGAGTTAAGTGCAAGAAAACCTGGGGAAGCTCTCAGTCTTAGTGGAAGATTTAAAAAAGAAAAAGCCACCCTAGAGCTGAATCCTGCTATTCCTGTCATCTTGGACGATTCATTCAATGTTGGTCAATGTTGGTGCCAGAAAATTAAGAGCTGAGACTCTGATCTGCGAGGCCACCGAGAGCTACTTTCTGAGCTGAGCCTGGCGCTGTTGAATCGTGGATGTGTGAAAGCAAGGAACAATTATTCTTGTGTTGTTATTTTTTGTGAATATTTTTACCAACGAAAAAATCTGTTATATGTTCAGCTCTGACTGATGCATACAAGACAGCCAGGCACTTTGGATGAAAGCACCTGCCAGATGCTCTACTGTACGGGATGTCCTGGACTCCTGGAAAATGAAATTCCGAAACCTAGAAAAGTTTACTTTTTTTTGGGATGGTGCCGTTCATTTGACAGCAACAACAGAATGTTTTGCTCTTTCACGCTTGAATGCCTTTTTTTCTTTTTCTTTTACCGTAGCAGTGCAAAATCTTCTGAACCAGGAAATACATGTGTATCCTCAGAAAATCACTTGTCAGTGTTAACAACATGTGCCTCCAATTCAGTGTTCGTTTTGCAGCTCCTGGTTGGTGTTTTGCAGATTTAAGGCTAAGCACTTTTGCCTCTTCTCGCCCGGAACACACCTATTCTTTTTCCTCAGCTGTGTAGATTTGTTGGGGCAACATCTGTCCAGACAGGTGACACATCTGAATCTACAAAAGTTGAAAGATTCTATGTCATGGTGCTCTCTGGATGCTTGGTGAAGGCTGGGGGTGTTGCCTTGACCAACTGCCACTTTGCTCTTGTCTCTCTCTAATGGGTGGGCCAAATTCTCTGGGTGGACAAAGCAGAGAAAAGGGAGGTAACCTTGCCCCTTATGACCTCATAAGGTTGCAAGATTCCAGATCGGGGCATCTGAGTTTTCATTTTCTCAAAGAAAGAGCAGGATACCCAGGGCTCGGTTTACACCTATCTCCATTTCTAGCCACTGGGGGACCATAGGCAGGCTGGGGGAATGCAAATTAATGTTTATAATTAAATAATATATATAAATAATTAATTAAAACTCATAAAGTGAAATTTTCATGCCATGGGACCTTTAAAAAATTGATAGATATCATTCCAGATTGCGTACATTATTTTTTAAGTTGTGTAAGTTTAGCAGTGCTTTTCTTCATCTTAATAAATCAATCAAAATAATGTAAAATTAAGATTAAATCCAACATCAGCAATGTGTGCAGTCCTTGTAGTATGGATTGTCATCTTAAATAACTGCTTAGTCTCAAAGTAAAAAATCTGCAGGCAGTCAGGGCTTTTGAAGTAACTCAGCAGAGCATCAAGCTGCACATGTACTGAATGTTGAGATTAAACAGGGGAGATTAAAGTTATCACGTGTGTGCATGTGCATGTGACTATCTACTGTATGTTACGGTATCTTATGCAAGGGTTTAATGCTGTCTGGCATCGGGAGAGCGCTGAATGATGATTGCATAATGATTCTGAGCTATAAAGTGCTGTATGGATGGCTGCTTGGCTCCATTTGAACAGCCAGTGGGCTGAGTATTTATCCTTGCTAATGCCAGGACCACTGCCAGTGTCAGCGGTTGTTTTTACATCACACTTTCTGAGGAGGGGATCTGTGTCAGTGTGTACTCGTAATTATATCTGACATATAAATGCCAAATCATTATGTGTTTTAATGAGTTTTAAGCATATATTTTTTTCCTTTTTATATTAATGCCCTTACATTTTAAGTTCCTTTTTACTCATCTTGCTGTACTCTTCATATCCTTTAGTGAACAATGGCTCTGGTTCATGTGACCTACTTTCCTACTGATTTTGGCAAGGACGCTTGGAAAGGAGATTTAGATCTCAAGGCCTTCCAGGTTAAAGTGGCTGTATGTAACTTTTAGTTTGTGTTGATTCTAGCTGCCGCTTTGGACTTTAGTGTTTTTACCACACTTGCTGTCCTAAAGGTCTTTTCTTTACGGTGCTTTATTGCCCACTGTATATCACAGAGTTATGGCCCAGCGTTATGGGGAGGTCATACAGTTGCTATGAATGTTTAGCTCGGACAAAAAATCGTTAATTTTCAATAAAAGAATAAGTTACAGATCTGTCGTTGCATTTCCAGTGTTGCATACGGTAACTTAGAATACTTTGGATGTCTCGAGAGCTAAAGCGGGTATTACTGTCACTGTGTTACGAGCCAAAGCATTAAGAGTTTGTTGTAGCAACCAATGTAATAATAACTTCGATTTATATAGCACATTTCATTAAACCTACGGATGCTACACAAGTAAGGTTACAGGGGGACAAGGGAAAAGAAAATGGTAGCCCAACACAAACACTAAGCAAAAGGAAAAAAAACTCTGACCCCGTCAGAATGTGTTACTACAGAGCCGTCTACCTGCCGCAAATCATTCTGTGACTGTGCAGGAAAAAGTGGACCCGGGAAGATGCCTTGCTAAAAACTGTTCAAAAAACACTTTATTTTTCTGAATATACCAGTATCCCTTCTCTGTCTGAAATGCTCCGTTTAAGCATCTGTCTCTTGAATCCCCCTTCCAGAAAAAGCCCAGTCTGCACTGATTGGTTAACATTACCTTGTCTCGTCACCTTGCACCGTCATTGCAGCTGGGGAAGGACTGTAACGGCACTGTAGAGACACTTTCTACATCCTTAAAGTAAAGCTGTGACATCACAACCAAACTGAAGTCCTGATGGCTTGTTTAAAAACACAGTTCCTGAATACGAGCTGTGTGCATTTCTCTCTTAATTGAGTGTTTTGAGACGTTTACAGTATTTATATAGCACCTTGACCTGCTTTATGATTCAAAAATAGAAATGGACATGGAAATCTTACTTTTTGCAATATGGGATCTTTAAGGTTAAGATTAGATTTAGGATTTGGTTTAAATTGAAACTCTGCACAACTATGTGTAGTAGATGTGCAAAATGTGTAGGGCTTTGAAATAATTTGATATCATAATTTCTTGATTTCTGTCTTTTTGACAGATGGTGTGATTATAATGAGTTATCATTTGAAAAAATTCAGTCAAAATGAATTACTCCACATTCACATGAAGTTATTAAAGATTCTCCACATAATTTAAAGCAAGTGAGTAATTTGAGATTTGTTTAATTTAGAAGAGTAATCTTTCTTAGAAGCCAATAATACACAGACTGCATAATACATCTTTACTTTAAAGGAAACTCTTCCTAATCCATTAAATGTAATTGAGAAATTGGCATGTAAGGACTTTTCACTCCTTCAGTGTATATTAGTAGCAAAGGTGGATAGTACAAAAAATGTAAAACTATTTGGAATATTGTTATTCATAACTAGAATGATCCTTAAATGCATTGCACTGCATTTAAACATGAATTCAATAATTTTCATGTGATTTTTGGAGGGAAATCTAACATAACATAATGTATTTTGAGGTTTAGAAACATTTGTATTAACATTGTGATAATGGACAGAAAAACAAAGACAACAGGTAAACAAATTCTCCCAAATATATAAACCACATCTGGAAGAAGATTAAGGGTTAACTCTGACGAGTTGCCAGCATCGTATGCAACACCAATGACCTCACCTTGTGTCAAATTCAATATCTCCAGAATAATGCAGTGCAGACACTTGCTTTTTTTTTAGAGCAGAGAAATGCACTGTAAACAAAATCCCCAAAAAGCATTAACCCACTTTTAAAAGATAATCAAGGTGTTAGGAATGTTAAATTGGGTTTAGGTTAGGTTAGCGTGACTGTAAAATATTTTGATTAGAATCTGAGTATGATGATGTCAGGCTATATGAAGGGGTCAATATTTGTAAACCTCCATCTTGAAAATACAGATATGTATGTATGTATATATATATATATATATATATATATATATATATATATATATATATATATATATATATATATATATTATGTGTATACAGGTAGAATTTTATGTGCCTGCGTGCTTGTGCAGTGTATGTGTATGTCTTTATTTATGTCTGCCTTACCTGTATTTCACTGTTTTTGTGTACCTGCATCTCTCTCTGTGTGCTTCTACATATGCGTGCATGTTTTACAAGCGGTTTCTCACATTGTCATTGGGCGCCTCGTCCTCTGTGGCCACCTGGATGGTGTAAGCTAGGAAGCAGAGGATGGCACCGATCCAGAGCAAGATGGAGAAGCCGCCAAACAGCTGACGGCAGAACTTGACCCACTCAGGTGTGGTGGGGGGAGGGGTCAGGGCGTTTGGACCGTCCCTGGCAAGAATCTCCAACGCTCTGGCATTGGTCAGGCCCTGAGGGAGAGCAATTTTTAGTAATGAATGTCTCTCTGAATGCGCTGGGAATCTTATTACAACACAGCGACCCCATTTTCACCGTGGCTTAAAAAGCAATTTTACTGCCACATTTGCAGAACATCAAGTATTCCTGCCTGGCCTATTTAACACCAAAAGTATAATAAACAGGGTGACTCTCCTCATCTAAGGTTCAAGCCCGTAAAACTGTTGGATGTAACTTGCATTGAAATATAGTTTGTGATTTTATGGCTAATAGTGTCAAGGTGTAATTTACAACAAATCCAAGTAGTCGAACTGAAATAGTATAATTTAATTATATCGGATAAACACACAAAAATTGGTTCTATGTTAAAGCTTCAGCAGGTTTTTGACATTTTTACAGCTTGTGATATTTAAAAAAAAAAAAACTGATTCTATTTCCTTCAAATACTAATCTCCAAAAGATTAAAATCAGTTTCACTTCACATGCAATGTCAAACCTAAGGTTAGCAGCCAATATGGTTACAGCATAACAACTTTTATGATGTATTTATATCTGTCGCTGTATGGAATTGTAGGAGTGTGTGTGTGTGTGTGTGTGTGTGTGTGTGTGTGTGTGTGTGTGTGTGTGTGTGTCACTGAGGGATTAAAGATGAATGAGGCACAAGGTGAGATGGGGACACTGCTGCGGATCTAACTTGACCAAAGTAATGTTTGGTAGCACAGGCAAGCAGAGATTACACCTCTATGGGGGATATAACAGCAACTCTTCGCTGTGTGTTTGTGTGCGACTGTGCAAATGAAACAGTTGGTGTTTGTGTGGCGTTACCCTCGCGAGGTCCACTCCATAGCGTTTTCCTAGATCATCCAGAGATATTTTGTGATCGTCCTGCAGGGATAAAACATTCCTTTTTTTATTAGTGCTTCAGTGGAACAGAAACAGTAAACAAATTCAGTGTAATGTTAATTGACCGGTAAAATTATTTCTAAGGGAATTTGTCCCTGACGCATCATAAAAGGGGAAACTGTACTGTTTTACAGCAATACATGCATTGTTCTACTATGTGAACTGAGGCAGTCGGGCTGCAGCTGTAAAGAGAATTTTAATAACTGACCAGGGGTCAAATAGATCATACTGAAATAAAATCTTTATTCTTTGTTTCTGACATGGATGCAGGGGCTTCACAGTATCATTCCCCATGACAGATAAAAGAGGTCAAACTGTGATATCTACTCCAACTGCATCTCTAAGTAGCTCTAAGCTAGAGGTGTGCAGACTGTCTGTTCTCCAGGCGCAAAAAATGTGACCCCTTTGAAAACTGACAAATGCAGTTTAACACTGTTACAGAAAATATGTTGGTAACGTGTCTTGTATTCCT
>NC_045744.1:28624930-28627051 GCF_008692095.1 Etheostoma spectabile
TCATTCTGTTGTTTAGGGGCATATTTGTATTATTATTCTTGTGTGACTGGCCGAATGCCAGCTAAAATGGAGTTTGATACTGTAGCAACAGACATTCCAGCTACCAGCTGTCAGGATGGTGTCAGTCCCACAGAACAAAGGGCTGCTTTCTTCACACAACAATAAGACAGCAAGAAATCCACCAGTTTCTTCACTAACAGTTGCCTCAGCGGACCACGAGGAAATGTAGCTGCAAGTGATTTGGCCACAACCAACAACAATATGCCCAGTGTTCACGAAACAGTTTGCAAGTTAAGCTGTATTCATATGCCCTTACACCTGTTTAGAGGATTTGTGATGCAGGAAATCACTAACTGAAGAAGTACACAAGGCAGACTGATGAAAGCAAAATACAGCACTTTAGTCCCCAAACTACTTCTAAGTGCTGACAGCATCCAAGGAATCTTTTTCTTTAATCAGTCGCAGGCCAACTTGATAATTGACAAGAGCTGCTTTATCAGAGATAAAAAACACACCCCAGTTTTCATGGGCATTGCTTGGCTGCGTTTTGACAGCACCTCAAAGGGATACAGCTATGCACAAGACAAAAACTCTGCACTACACTGCTGGTGGCCCACAAATTATTCAGTGTCTTTCTGAGTACAAAGAAGAGCAGCCAGAGGGTGGTAGAATAGATAGGAGAGGACAGGTTGGCTTAGAACTCATCTACAACTGACTCCACTAAACAGGTTGGATTGCCATTTTGTTTTTGGGCCACTGTTTTCATTTATATCCTGGTGTCTTTGGCGTAACATTGTTTGGGGAACATTTGGGAGCAGTAGCAATGGAATCAATCATTGTGCAGAGTGAGTGTGGGTTGGAGCAGTGACAGCTTGTTTTTCTTACCAAGGACACCTCCTTCTTCAGCTCATCCAAGTCCCTTTCCTTCTTCTTCGCCTTCCCTCCATCGGCACCACACTGGGGAGGTGGTGGGGGGGGGGGAGATATTACGATACATCATCCCAAACCTCCGTGGAAAATAAGTAAGGGAAGTCGCATGCTTGTGGCCACATTGTGCCTAGCCATTTACATTCATAGCAACATATTAAAAGCGCCAATGTGAACACAATGGACTCTGTGTGTGCTGGTTCATTTCAATCTCCTGGCACTATTGGTAAACCATTCACTGAATATTGAAGAGAAAATATTTTTCTCATAGTGGGAGTTAGTCATTTGTGCAAGAGAGAGAGAGTGTGTGTGTGTGTGTGTGTGTGTCATGAGCAGTTGGAAGAATGGTGCATCATGAAAATCATCTGCTGCTGTCAGTCTCCTCTTAGCAGCATGTGTGCATGTCAGTGAAGGAGGGTTACACAGAGAGACTGAGGAGGAGAGTACGAGCGAGTGACACAGTGAAAAAGTAATCAGAAAGAGCCAAAGAGGGAGCAGAGAGCCGGTGGAGTGCCTTAAATGTGTTTGGCATAGCAATTTCCCCCCACTGTGTGTGAGAAAGATTACCACCCTATCCTCCCATAAAGCTAAATGGAATGGGCCTGACGGAGAGAATAAAAAACTAAATTGCGTAATTACCCAAATAAACAGCAAGCCGGGAACAAAACTTATTGAGGAATCAAAGCTATCATCCCGAGTTCTTACTGTCTTTAAAAGAAAACAGCAGCATTCTGAGCGATCAAGCCCTGCAGACGCACAAAAAATCTCAGTAGTTTTCCATGATGCATGTCCATGCCATATGCTGTTACTGTATATAAGCCACAGTAGGAACACAGAAAACTGAGTCATGTTCATCCATTCAGTTACGACGGGAAGCAAATGTTTGCGTGTTATAACAAAAACATCAAGAGAAGAACAATTTCTGTATGTTTTCTGTAACTAAATAAAGAGAACTTACCCCTCTGCCCATGCTGGATGTCCTGGCGTCGGCAGGTTAGAATGTGAAAGGACTGCACTCAGGGTCCCCGCCACAGCTGAGGCCTCCCGCCCTCACGTGTGGAAGACATTGGTGGCTTTTTTTGGGCCTTGCACCCCCACACCAACCATCCCGTTCCTTCACATCTTGCTCCCTCCTGTCAGGGTAACCTGAGCCGTGCATGCCCTCCCCAGAGCCTATGTGCACCCCTCACCACT
>NC_045744.1:28627061-28628376 GCF_008692095.1 Etheostoma spectabile
CCCCCCCCCCCCCCCCCCATTCACGCAGAAAGGGTTATGTTGTGTGAACCTGCACCTGCTTAATATGTTCCCCACCCCCCTTACAACACACACACACATGGTTCCAGGCAGAACAACAGTCCATCAATCACTGCTGTCAACACAAGAAATAAAACTTTGCTCTCTACATACCACACAGTATTTATAACAAACATGATAATAAAGGGCCAATATAATGACAAACGAGGCATAGTATTCAGCTGTTTCTGATTCTGAGCACAGACTGAATCCTCAGGTCTCTTCTGCAAATAAATCCTGCCATAAACTGCTTAATCATTTCTTAATTGCTCCTCGAAGATGAACTGTTTCTTCTGCTGGAATTCAAAGTGACTTGTAGCCAATACAACGCTGCAATTAGCTTAAAGTCCACCATATTTGGAACATAAGGTGGGTCATCACCACTACGCCCACATAACAGATGCAGCCAATGATCCCGTGTCAGATGAGTATCAATGTCTTCTCACAAATTGCCAATGGAATTTTAGAGTTTAATTTTATATTTGGACTCTTCCTACATTGCAATGCCGTTACACTGAATGAGCTGTATCATCTGTTGATGTATGTATGAGCCCTTATCCTTTTCAAAGGTTCTTCCATTTTTTTCTATTTGTTTGCTTGTATCGGGTGTTGTTATTGTCAGGGGTTAGGATGTCTTAAAAAATGAATTACTTTGCTAAACTCTGTATAAATATTTCTCAAATATGTTAAAGCTATAGTGCGCGAATATTTTATATAAATGAACGTCCGTTACATTCAAGCCATTGCCAAATGAGCTGTTACAAAGCTAATAAAGCCTATCAGCTCCACAAATTGTAGAGCTATGTTTACAAAATGGTGTAGTCCTGTGACATTCACACGCAGCAGCTCGACTGATTTTTACATCACAGCTGAGAAAGGAAACAGCAGCATTCAGCTTTGGAGAAAAAGAGGACTGCTGCAAGGGGTTGTACATTGTCTACATTATCCCGCTTTTATACATGGCTACTTACCAAATAACTACTTACCAATAATTTGATACAAAAACTTAATTTAAAAAGGAGTTTATTGATTTAAAGAAGTTTGTATTGCTTACACTAAATAAAATAGTCCATTACGTCTCTACGCATGGAATCTTGTCGGGGTTGTATTCGCTATAACAACCGCTTCACTCTACATTATCCCTTATCTATTTTTCTATATAGTTGTAATGTAACTGACATACGTCGGCTTGCTGATTTCATGTCTCTTTGCAAGTGCTAGGTCATGTCTAGATGGTAACTAGCCAAATTTGCAAACT
>NC_045744.1:28628386-28632072 GCF_008692095.1 Etheostoma spectabile
TCCCTTCCCAAGAAACATTCAAGGTCAACGCCAGCCTCAACCATTTTATGAGACTAGCTAGTTAGCATCTAGACACGACCCTTGCTGCGATTATAATATATACTTTAACATATTGCAGACATTTCAATGGTTTTATAACAAAACTTAAATAAGCAACTTACTTGAGACAATCTTGGAAAATTCTGTGTTCTTATCCTTCAATTGCCACTTGTAGCCACAATGACTCCTGTTCAATGAAAGCTAAGTACAGTTAGTCTCGTGTTAAAGCTTGAAGTTGTCTTACGTCTTACTACCAACATTTCGGGAAATATGCTTATTTGTTTTCTTGCCAATATGCCTAGATAAGATCAAAGGCACTCACAGGTATGTGTGTAAAGTATGAAACTAGCTAGAGCCAGAAGGAATTAGCTTAACCTAGCTTACCGTAAAGACTGGAAGCAGAGACAAACAGCTAGCTAGTTATTTGTTATTATAAAAGCTCATTTTAACACCTATACAGCTCAGCAATTGACTGTTATCTCATTTGTTGAATTTGTGCAGATGCAAAATTGTAAACAAAAAATACAATTTGTGGTTTTAAGTGAAGTTATGTGCTGCTGCCTAGCAACCTCATGGTAATGAAAAGACTCTGGGAAGTCACTGCATCAATCCTTTGTCAAGAAATAGTCATAGCGCTATAAGAAATGGACACAGCAATACAAAGCAATAGACTCCGAAGGAGACCAGGGAAGGATATTAGAAGTACTTTACCGGTGAGTGCTGAGTATTACTGGACAACCTCCAACTGAGCTTGACAACGGAGTGTGACGTGAGCAACCTGTCTGAAAAGTTGTAAGTCTTCTGGTAGCTGTGCCACGAGAAATCTCTATCACTCTGAATCTTGCAGAGACGGAGAACATAGGTATATGTAAGGAAATCCCATAGGCACAGGCTAATTATTGCTAACTAGAATGCTAGTTAACATTAGTAGTTAAACTTAAACAGCTAATGTAAGTCCAAACTGCATGCAAGCTTTTCCTGACTATACGGCCATTTCTCCACTCTCAAATGCCTTAAAAAGGCTGTCGTTTGTACAATTTCAAATCACCGGGAACCAAAGGATATTTGAAAAGTACGTATTGACGCCAGAAATCACGCTCTAGAATTTGCTAGTGCCCTCCAGAGGCCTCTGAGTCTCTCCACTCGAAAGACACAGCGTGTGGCCTTTATTTTACTCCCGTGCCCTGCAAGAAAGAAGTAAATGAAGGATGAAGGTGGTGTGTAGAGGGGCAGATGCATGAAGTGTGAAGAATGCTAGGATTATGACCTTCCAGCACAGGGCAATGCCTGCAGCTACTATGGATGCACACCAGTACACCATCTGCAAGTCCCTGACGCCGAGTTGGGTCAGACATTAGAAAGTTGCCTGAAATTCAACCAGGTATTATTGTTATGTTACATTTGACACGGTTTATGTTCCTAGCATTTCTGCTGTCGGTTTGAAGCTTTCAACGAATATTTAGTTGCTAGGCAGCGTGAAACCTTTTAGCTTTTTTTGAGAAAGCTTCATAATATTCCAGCTTGAGAGCTGAGAGCTACATGGACAAATATGCACCACACAAGCCATTTTGAAATTTTGCTGCTTCCATTAATACAAAACACTAAAAAACGTTAAGTGAACCTCCCCTAAACAAGGAATAAAAAAAACATGACCCTCCCCTATTTTCCTCTGTTTTTCTTTTACACAAATACCCATAAGTCCCTTACTGCCATATATTAATGTATTTATTAATGTCTTAATTTGGATACGTGTAAGACCTTATAAGACCACATTAATTTCTCATTAAGCCTGTCACTTTCTGTCCACCGGCATGGACTTTGTTTTGATGAGAGAGTAATGGGCCTTCTAACTGAAAAGGAGGAGTTGTTTTTGTTGATACAGTTTTGTTAGGAAGCACAACCCCTGATGGACTCATCTAACCTGTTTGTCAGTCTCGTCGCAAGATAACATAATGGATATTAAATGTACGGTGATAATGTGGAGAAATCGCGGGAATTTTGACCTGAACTGCTGAAGTACAAACTGGATTACTTTACCTGATATATACTTTACCTGATTATCATGGATTGTGTTTTATTTCTTTTACTGAGTTGTGTAAAAGCATGAGGTAAGATGACAACAAGTGATGTTAATATATTATAACTGTTTTGAGAAGGCAGCTAATTTTTGGTCAGCTAACGTTAGATGTGGTAAACTATGGAACCCCAGAAATGACATCCGAAAACAAATTGTTAAAAGAAACAGCTGTTTTATGACCAGGTGAAGCTGAAAATATTCCAAATATAGTGTACAGTTAAACTGTGGCTGTGTTGTGGTGTCCGATCCTGCACTGTACTCTGCATCTAGGGTGAGAGTGCGGAGCACTGTCTACTGCAGGTAAACACTGACTAGAGATAAATACTTCAGATAACCCTACCTCCAAAAAACTGAACTATTCTTTAACCATTTGAATGTGAAAGAACACAATAAGAGAAGATTAAATGAAATGCCTTCAAAAGGACAGCTCTTTCCTCTTGTGATATTTACAGCAAAGGGAATCCTTGGAACTACTGATTGTCAAGCTATACAATTCCTCTTCCAGAAATGGAACTGCAAGTCAATCAATCAATCAAATCCAAATGTATTTATATAGCACTTTGCAGCAACCAGCAGGTATCCAGAGTGCTTAACATCAGAAACCAAGAGGAAAAACACATATCATACAATAGAAAGAAAAGGTTACAAAGAAACAGAAGAATTAAATTTGTCACACCACTGCTACGTATTAAAAGCCATTCTAAACAGATACGTTTTGAGTTTGGACCCAATGCAGGGTGTGGAGAACGGGAGTGATATGTGCACGTCTAGATGTATTTGTTAAAAAGCGAGCAGCAGGATCTTGCAAAAGTTGAAGACGTGAGATGGACGTCTGATTCAGACCAACATAGAGAGCATTACAGTAGTCCAACCTTGAACTAATTAAAGCATGAATAGCCTTTTCTAGGTCGTGTCTGCTCAGGAAAGGCTTAACTGTAGCCTGCAGACGATGATGGAAAAAGCTCATTCTAACAACATTACTGATCTGCATGTCAAATTTCATGCTGCAATCAGAAGTAACCCCCAAGTTTCAACGGGAACTAACCAGCTTGTTTCCGCCCTAGTACAAACACCCTAGCTACAGCTTGCCATTCTTCATACTGAAAGTCATGTCTGATGAAGGGGACTTCAACCCCCAGTGGGCAGCTGTCATAGAAATCCATTCAAAATTCTGTCCGGCAGTCTCGCAAAACACCAATTCCTTCACCCTGTTCAAGCTCTCCATTTGGTAAACACATTGTGATGTTGACCTCAGTTGTAAGAATGTTTGGGTCCTTGAAGGTACTGATCAAGTCACTAATACAGTGATCTCTTACAGTCAGCGCTACAGGAGAAGGTTATGGTTCAGGAAGTGCTTGTGCTGGAACATCAGAACCCCTGCAAGCACCAATCAGACACAAACTCATCCACTGTTTGATAAGGTACATCATCCTCTTTGTCTGGTGTTTCAAGGTTTGGTTCATCCACAGTTACATTCAACCTGACATCCCCACTTACAGTTTTTAATGATTGTTATGACAATTTTTTCAATACTTTTAACAATTTTCCTAAACTCTTAACGCACCAACAC
>NC_045744.1:28632082-28632681 GCF_008692095.1 Etheostoma spectabile
AACACACAACTGGCAAAACGGTTAACTTTATACTCAAAATCACACATTGTAAACCAAACGCCAACACTAATTTTCAAAATACAATAACACACTAACACAATACACTACGTCTACCAAAACACTGCCAACATGTCTCAAAATCCAATAAGTCTTCCAAAACAGTAACATATGTTCTCTCCCAACAGGAACATTTAGTCAGTCATAGCCCAATGCCATAAAAACACTAATATCGGGTGGAAGTATAGAAACTGCATTATTTTATATGTTTCAGGTCTGCCCTTATACAATAGATTCTAGCATATTGTATTGACCATAGTTTGTGTTTTACACTGCAGTTTCTCTTGAAGCCTCTCTACATTATTGTTTTGTTGGGTTTAGTAATGAGTGCATTTGGTTTCTTTTGCTGCAGAAATTCAATACAAAAATGGAATGAGCCATGTCAGAGTAGCTTCATAGAATGTGTCACTGCCCGATGTGAGTTGAGTGCAGATTTGAGTCACGCATGCGTCCCTTTGTGACAATTAACCTACAAGATGCTAATGAGAGACTTCTGTAATGTCAACACAGTAAAAATTGACCTACTTAACGAAGTTTGTTCC
>NC_045744.1:28632691-28640267 GCF_008692095.1 Etheostoma spectabile
CAAGTTAGCAATCAAACACAACAAAGAATGAATGACGTTTTGAGCTAACGTTAGCAATCAAATGTTAGCTAAAAGGTTTTTGAAATGATTCCCATCTATTGTTTGTAATGAGAAAGGTTTATTATTTCGTGTTTTTTTACAAATTTCAGTATGACACGTTATGCCGTAAACTGTTTAAATCTGAGCATGCGCGACTAACATCTGCACTCGACTCACATCGGGCAGAGACAGAATGTACGGTTTATGAAAAAAAAGAGAAACAGACACAGAATTGTCCTGGGACTTGTCTTCCTCATGGACATGCATCATGGAAAACTACTGTGATTTTCTGTGCGTCTTCATCTTTACTGTATTGTTCCTTGTTCACACAAAATCAGCCCAAATAGGTCCTCTTTTACTGTAACAAATCAGAATCAGCTGTGGCCAGGTTTGCGGGGATGGGATACTGTAAAATGTAGTGTTAACAGTATGCATTTTGTGTCAAATCAACAAGAAATACAGTATGTCAATTGTATAGCCTACACATACAGATGTTGAGCTAACAGTGTTAAGAGTTTAGCAAAGTTGTTAAAAATATTGAAAACATTTTCAACACAGTCGTAGAAAACTGCCTCAGAACCCAGTGTTAGCAGACCATCCCATGGTAATGTGTCAGTCAGTTCCAAGTATTCACTTGTGGAGGCTCCTTACTTAGTTTGGAGATCAACCTCCTCTCCTACTGCGGGCTGCTGTCCTGTTTTCTTTTCGGTGCACAAAAAAAGTCTGAGAATTTTGACCTTGCTTTGGTTATACAACTGTTCTACTCTAATGGACATATTAACATGTATCTGGGAGGTCTCAATATGAGTTAAATAGTGGGAAAGAGTTTTTTATTTTTTGGAAAGGCCATTGTGGAAGAAAAGATTTTCAGCTTACAGACTTTACCTGTTTGTACCTTTGCTCTTTCACATCGAAACCCATCCAGCAAACCGCCTCACTTTCTGTTTGGCATTTGCATTTCCTGCCCACTTAGATGATCTCTTTTGTGGCGCTCTAGGTGTCCCCTCAGTTCCGGAGAGTCTTTGACACAGCCTTGAAAGGATGGTTTCTTTCCTGGATGGTACTTGTTGTGTTAGTGCTGCTTGTCTGCGAAAGGCCACACTGGAGACTCTATCCCCAGCTGTGGGAATGTACTTGGCCAGGTCACTGTCTGTCATTAGTGGAATGGCAGTTTCATCAATCTGAAAAAATATAAGATACTCTAAATCAATAAAGGAATGAATGCCATACAAATTAGAATATAATGTTAATGTATATTTAAGGAATTTAGGATATAGCTTCAGTAAAGGGTGTTTTTTTCTTTTTCTTGTATAGTGTAATTTTGCTAGATATTTTTTGCAAATTGAGACGAAAGATCATTATTTTAAATAATTGCATATACACACTTGATTTCATAGCACGTGAAACTCTGGGTCCGAGGGTGTGTGTCGGTGCGTCGGACAGAAGCTTCAGTTGCGAGTCCGTGGGACAACAGGGTGATACAGCCTTGGCACCACATGGGAGCAGGAGGTATGATCCAGACACACAACAACAACAAACTGTCCTGAATGGCCGCTCTGTCACCATGGTAACAACTGTAAACAGGAAGCAGCTCAATCCAGGAGTAGCCAAACATTGGAAATGGGCAACTGTCAATCACTCGAAAATAGTTTGGGACCCTAAAGCAAAACCTAAATGTCTGCTGGGTGGGCATTTAAATATAAGAAGCATCATGTCAAAAACAGAACAAGTTAATCACCTGTTACTTAACTCAAATCTGGATTATCTCTATCTGAGACCTGGCTCTATAACCGACCTGAGAGAATATATAAATTATACATGTTAGCTGGTCTTTCTGATCACAATTTATTCTTGTGGCCAGAAAGCTCTCAAAAAAGAGATTTTATTTATTTTAGAGGTTATTCTGTCAGTTCGTGAGTTTGTTGGAATCCCCAAAAAACACCAGGAAGGATTTAATTACGTTAAAAAATGCAATTAAAACTAAGTCAGTTAGTGCTAAAAATCTGTTTACAACATTTAGTCACTCCATTATTGAGGCAGTATTTCCAAGTGTGTGGAAGTTAGTAAATTTTCAAAAATGGAGATCCATTGTCAGTGGACAGTTACAGACCAATCAGCATCATACCTACAGTGTCAAAGGTCGCAGATAAACTAATTTCCCATAAAAATAATGACACATTTCAATACCACTACATTTTCCCTTAATTCAATGCAATTTGGTTTCAGATCAGTTATCAAGATTTGAAGAGTTTTATCTGTTTTACTGCTTTTTATATTTGTATTGTTGACCGTAATCTTCTTATTGTTGTTTTTTAGGTAGACAATTTTAAGATCTCTCCAGAGACAACGGATGAAAAATAGCCTTTTGGTGCATTTACAGCAATGGTAATTAATGTACACTGACCCTGTAAAATGAATTAATGAATTAAATTAAATTTCCTTAAATAATAGAAGAGTGTGTACACTTTTTCTGCCAAATAAATGTTTTGAAAAACTGAATGCGGGCCCAATTTGCATTGCACATCCAGTGCAGCTGTTCTGGTGTGACCATGTTCTTTTACATACTTGACAAAAGAATACACAGCAACTGCAGTGGCTTACATTTTCATCTTCTAGTTTCTGGATCACATCCACTTCAATTTGGCACTCCTTCAAAAAGTGGGGATATCAAAAATAATAGTACCATATACTTACACAAGATACTTATTAGAGGCGCACTTGGCTAACTAATAGCACTACTAATTGAGAAAATATTCTTACAATAGGCCTACCCTACAGTGAAAATCTAAACACAGTTTTGTACAAATCTTTTGGAGGAAGCATAATGCAAACTTATAAACAAGGTATATACTCAATATTACTCTATGGCGGGGTTTTTTAGTCTTTTATGGACTGTTTTTTTTTTATTTAAGGGGCTAACAGAGGTGTTTTGGGATCTTTAGACCAAAAAGACTTGACCCTCCCTCAGCCAGCAATACATTTTTCTATGACCCTCCAAAATGCACATAGGCTTATGCACAGCGGCCGCACACTACGCTCGTTACACACAAACAGGGAAGCGCAGCAGCACACACACATGCAAAAGATTTCAAATAAAAATAAGATGGTGCAGGGGTGGCCTCTAGCTCACCCAGTAAGAGCATTCACCCCAGTCCTGCAGCAACCCAGGTGTGAATCCTTTGCTGCATGTCATTCCCCCTTTCATGTCTATCATCTGTCACTTTAATAAAGGGAAAAGCCCCACAAAAAATAATCTTAACAATGTGACGGTGCAAATCCTCCATCACAATAGCAGTGCGCCGAGGAACAAACGTGAGTGGCTTTTTAAGGGAATGGGAGATGACACTATGATTGGTTGAGTGCATGTTTGTTAATGAAGACACTAAGCACACCCTTTCTGAACCATGTGCCCGGCGCACAGACCCCACTGTGAGCTGCTATCAGGAGACTCACGAACAAGAGGCGTTTATTTTCCCGATTGTTTGTTTAATTAACTCAACACATATCCATTATACGATTAACTGGAACCTGTGGTTTTTCAAAGTTATAAAGCTCCACAAGAGATTGCGGGCACAAGGTCGCTGACCAGGCTGTCACTCACGAACACCAGCCAGAAAGCAGGCAGAGGAGAGAGAGAGTGTCCAGCACGGCAGAAAGATACCCGTCTGCCTTTGACAGTCTTGTAAATAAATTATAACATGTATGTTAGATCGGTCAGTCTTTCTCTATGATAGGCTCCAATTTATGTTTTCCTCCATGGGGGCTCGTACGGGCGCACGCCCTTTAAAAAAAAAAAAAGCAGGCTAGTCAAAAAATAATTACGTTTCAAAACCTTAGGAAAGGGACAGCGGCCGACACAAACACACTGGCCTATTAACTTGATAGTAAAACTGTAAAGTTCAAAAAAAATCTTTCAACTCAAGACAGAGCCACTTCTCACTAATACAGATAGGATTGGAGATGAGAAGTTTAACTGACACGTAACCGCGATCACTAGTCGCTTAGCAGCAAATGCATTTTAAATGAACGAGCCACTTTGAAATTTTGTTGTTTTCATGAATACAAATGTTGGGTGACCCTTCCCTCAACAAAGAATAAAAAGACATGACTCTTCCCTATTTTCCCCCAATAGCCCATTCCATAAATACCGAATGGTCCCTTATTTATTTTTATTGGAAGATTTGGTTCTCCTGTTCCATGGGTTTGCCCTGCCAGGCTTCATTAACATTATTCTTGCTACAGTAATATGAAAAATTTAAAAATTCAAACAATTTTGAAGTTTATTATTTACACAATCCAGCACACTCTGTAGTGAGTGTGCTGCAGCTCCTCGACACAAACAAGCATGGCTTCATGGCCCCATACTAACAAAACATTGAAGCTAGTGGTGGGATAAAGTTCAGCAGGTATTAAGGCTGACCGTTGAAACAAAATATGAAATATAAACAACCGCATGATTTTAATGCTGTGTAACAACATATTGATGATAACAGAATAAGAAAAGACACTCACATTACGCATGTTTAAATCTTCCTGCTTCTACCAGTGTCCAGGTAATTCATGGCCATGATATTAAAACAAACGCACAAATTAGTTTTCTATGACCACAAATTAGTATTTTATGCACACAGTATACCTGTATATTGTGGCCTCAATTTATTAATTTTTTCCATATGCCATGTCTGGGGCTCCTTAGTAAACATCCCATTCAGTGCGATCCCTCGGCAGATTGTGTTAACGTTACATGTTCTGTGTTGCTGTGATGTGGTTAACGTTACTGTTGGGGTGCTTTGTCTGGGAATCCCTCTTTGTGTAGACGGTAACACAGCTGGCTGCTTATGTCTTGAGATAATAGGAAACAGGTTTAGGAGTTTACGCTTGATTGGCATGGAATAACCATATTAGCCATAACTTTGTTGTAACGTTAACAAAACCTTATATTTGAGCTACATTAGCGTAGCTAACAAAATGTCTGCTGTTCATAAATTGTTGTACAGCTCATGATAAAGTTTCTGCCCATAGGTGGCAATTGTATGGTGGACCGTCATCCCATTAGTCATGACGTCATGTCATATCTATTGTTCTATATCTATGGTGGAAAGCAACTTCGCCTGGCTCTAAAAACTGCGGCCGCCGTGAGCTTATCGTTGCCCACGTTTGCATGACATCAGAGCAAGTTGGAAACAAGTTGGACATAAACATAACCAGCATGCATCGGGCGATCGCCGGTGATTGATTCTGCACAGACCTGGCTCATCTCCAACGAGCCCACTGGCATACCATGACCCATGACGCAGCCAATCACCCAGGTGCTGCAGCTGAGCAGTTCAATGGTCATCAGTTAAAGACTGTAGTTGTACAGCGAGTGTAACTGTCTGAATATGAAGCAGTGCATTTCTGAAAAGGTTATGTATGCTCACTAAACCCAGTCTGCCTTTTAAGACAGAAAAATTAAGGCTTTCTGAAAATTACATCTTGTTTTGTCACCATGTAAAATGTGAAAAGGTTATCATGGTCACTGAGTATTTATTTTCAGTTAATCATCATTACTTGTTGGTAGTTAGGTAACAAAGGGCATGGCGAGGACACCATTTTAATTCTCACCAGCTGCCACTACGCAAATGTTTTAAAGTGTATTACTAAAACCAAATTCCTTTTCAATTTGAAAGGAACACCTGGTGGTCATTGTTTAGCTTTCAAAACTTCAAGAATACCTCCTCTATAATGATTTTTATTGTGTATGCAAATGGATTTAGATTTAGAATAGTGCTTTTCCATAATTAGTTTCACTTCAATGCCAGCCTTCACAGTATTCAAATATTTTAAATAGTGGAAATCTTATTTTGGGAGGACATTCTTTTTTTTCATGAAATTATAACTTGGCAGAGACATTCATGACAGATTAACACAATGTGACTTGGAAATAAAAGAAAGAAGACTGTAGACATTTTTCAGCTGGGTTTACTTTGTCTTCTGTTGACAGCAGTCTCGCTTGGGGCTTTAATTTTTATTTACGTTCTCTTTACAACATATTATACAGTCATCAAAAGTTGTTAGTGCTCTGGAATTATCACAAGCATTAAAATAAATGTAAAAAAAAAAATGTAAGAAGCTCCAGTCATTTCCACTAAAGGAATGTTATTGTGCAACTATGACTAATACAATTTATAATACATATAAAACATTTTTAAAAGGCTACTTTAATGCTGTTTGTCTTATGTCAGGTGTCTGTGTGGCTTTGCTGAAAAAGAAGAAAACATTCTAACTAATCCATGTGACTGGACAGTTAAACAGCGACGAGTGAAACAGATCTCCAGTTATAAATAAGTGGATTTAGCACCTCCATTGCCATTATGAATTTTAAAGGAACATTCAAGTCTACACTATCCGCCCTGCATATCAAGCACGCAGATCACAATCCATCTTTGGCACAGGGTTGAGAAAGAAGCACCTTTAAAAGAAGGCTCTGGGGGAAGAGCAGACTATCTGTGGTGATAAATATGGATTTTTGGCAGATAAGTCTCTTCCTCCGAAGCTTTCTTCCACAGCAAGCACCTTCCTCTCCTTTTTCTTCCCCAGCCACAGCTCACTGAATCCGAGGATAACTGAACCCTTATCCACCCCTCATATTCTCTCTGACGCTGCACGAAAACCTTGTTTTACCCTTCATCTCGGAATAAAACGTACACTAGAGACAGCCACACAGTACCTTCCATAACACACAAGGTCAGAGATTTAATTACATATTCCATCAGATAGAATTACATTTCTTCCCTGCCTCGATAAACGTGTTCTCCATATGTTTCTTTTTAAACATGTAAGAAATATCTTATTTTCTTTACCTAGGGTGACATACTGTTGTTGTTTTTTGCTTCGGAGCAAATCTCATTTTTTAACTAGACACACATATACATAAAACACGCGTCGTATTTGCGACCGGAAGAGAGCTAGCTAGATTATAAGTTTCTGTTCGGCGTCTTCAGTGAGAACCAAAGGCGGATTTCTGCCCTTGTGTTTCCGCTCTTTGCCATTAAGGGGCAGAGGAGAGCATTTTTAGCATTGAAACCAGCAGAAACACAGTAAAGGGTCGGAGGAAGAGAGGGAAGGCGGGCTGGCGGGGGACATGCCTTTGGGGGGAGGGGGCATTTTGAAGGGCAAGCGAGAGGGCGTTTGTTGATCATTGGGCAAGCCAGAGGGAGGGGAGACAGAGATGTCCGTCATCAAATTTTAAGAAGGACGAGGAGGAGGAGGAGGAGGAGGAGGAAGGACAGAAGAGAGAGGAGCAGAGCATTGAGCTGTGGGCCTGGCAGTCAGATAAGGAGAGGCTTAAAGTGTGGAGTGGATTGTGTATAGGCCTTTTCTGTGGGGGAATAATGCAGCGCAGTCGCAAGACGACAGGAAGAAGAAGAAGAGATAAAGGAAGCCAAAGACTTAAGGACAGAGAGAATCAAACAGGGGTTTTGGAGGAAAGGAGGTGAATTCCGAGATGCAACCAGAGATGACTAACAAAGTAGTGAAGACAGCACAGGAGCCGAGG
>NC_045744.1:28640277-28652229 GCF_008692095.1 Etheostoma spectabile
AGATGGAGAGAGAGAGATCTCGTTACCAGTATGCACTGAAATAATTAGGCCTGGGTTGCCGAGGGGAAAAACGAGCGAGCGGATTAACTGGACCTAAAATAACTCGGAGAGCACAGAAGTTGCACCTCTTCCTGTAAAGCCCTTTCGTCAGACTCCTGAGAGCATCCGCCAGCCCTACGCGCCGTGACGTCATTCAAGGTTGTCAGTAGCCGGCCGTCGGGTCAACAGCGGACAGCCTCATGCTCTCAGGCACAAAAAGCACAGCAGGCCCCCCACCTACCCACCCTGCTCACCTCTTTCTTTTTCTCACACCACACCACCCCCCCCCCGTTAGCTAAAAAATGTGCAGCTGTTACAGTAAGCCCGCACGCTCTTATAGGGCCAGAAATAGCCCCCTTTAGCTGGGGCAGGGACACGGCGACAACCTCCATTAGCTCAAATGTTGAAAGGATTGAATCACCCCAAGCTCGAGGGCTTGAACCTCTATCTACGCCCGGCTGAGAGCAGGAATCATATTTCTCTCCCGCTATCACTCTCCTCTCCGTCTCTCTTTTTATCTATCTGAAGTCCAGAGTGCACCCGCAGCTCTGCTCTGTGTATGTGTGCGGTGTGGTGTGTGTGTGTGTGTGTGTGTGTGTGTGTGTGTGTGTGTGTGTGTGTGTGAGATTGAGTCGTAAACATTAAGGGTGAAGATTCAGGAGACTCTTAACACAGAGGGATGTATTTTCGGGTTTCTCTTAAGAAAGTTATGTGCGTTGTTAGGCCTTAAACTGTTTTTACAGTTTGCCCAATGAGTGCATACAGGTTTTCTAATCAGCCATTGTAAAAAAATATTTGACACGGTTGCCACTGATATAGTAGGACTATTCTTACAGCCAGTGCTGTCTTGAAAGAGTAGAGATAATGGGAAATAATGGGGGTTGCATCAGGCTGGGCAGAAAAGGAGGGAGCAGACTAGAGGAGTGGAGGCAGTCATGGAGAAGTCAGACCTTTATCTACAGGAGAAAGAAAAGGAAGAAAAGAGGGAAGGGAAGTGAGAGAGAGAAGAGAAACAGGATAGAGCAGTTAGCATATAAATCACTTTGTAATTTGAATTAACATGAAAAGTCAGAAAATTCACAGTAAAAGATGAAGAAATGGGATTGGAGATGAAAAAAGAATGAAGATCAGAGTGAGGGGAGGAAGTTGGAGTTTGACACATCGCCTCCAGGGGAAAAAAGCAAATTGGCTTGTCCCTGCAGCTTGGGATTTGTGATGCGTATCCGACGCACTTGGAGAAAGCTTTTTTTCGGTGGATAGGATCACAATAGAAGAAACCAGAAAAGGCAGAAAACCCGGGGAGCAGCTTTTTAGATTTTGTTATCAAACCCAGCCGTCTTAGGGTCTCGCTTCAAATGGCATATCTTATGACCTGACAAAAAGTACTCGGGTGCCGGCTGGTGTATTATCATGACATCTTAAGATCTGGGCCCTGTATAGCTGTGTCTACAGTCATCAGCCTGTGACACGAGCAGATATGATTTGACTCATTTATTCAGGGACTCAGGTTGGCGTTGTAGTGGTGTAAGGCAGGTTTGTGGTAGAGCTCTCCTGCTGTCTCCTCAGTAGCCTGCCCACTCTCTTATCCTCCACTGTTCCGTCCCCCCCTTGGCCTCCCCTGCTTCCCTATCGGTTTATTTTGTGAAGGTGAGCTGGTCGGCGATGCGGGAGAGGAAGCCAAGCGCTTTGGAGCTCCCCATCCCTCCCTCGCCGCCAGGCCTCTCCTCCCCATTTTTGCGGGTCAGCTCCAGATCGATGGTCATCAGCACCCGGCCCGGGCCCTCCTCCCCTCCCCCTCCCACCACCCTCTCCACCCTCTCCGTCTTTCTGGCTACGGTTCGCTGCTGATGCTTGGGCTGGGCCTTGGCCACCGCCAGGCGTACGGGCTGGAGCAGCCGGCTGGCGAGCCCGCCCCAGCCCATCCCCGTATCCTATTTCTTATCCTTGCGTGACTCCTGCTTCTTCTTTTCGGAGGCGGCCGCCTTCACCTTGGAGGGGTCGGCGGCAGGCACAGGGCCCTGTGGGGGAGGAGGGAGAGGGGGTCGGGGGGAGAACAGGGGAGGAGCGTCACTTCAGGAGGAAAGGAGCGTGAGGGAAACAGAGAGAGAGGGAGGGAGGAAAGGAGTGGTGAGATGGGTGCATTAGAGATGAGAGGATGAGAGATGGAGTAAGCAGGACAGGTGGAGCTGAGTGAAGAGCAAAGAAGAACACATTTAGGAGGAGGAGAGTCAGACATACAGAGAGACAAGTGTGAGGAGGTAGAGAGGCAGTTCTTTTAGGGGAGGGGGTAGCAAGTGAGGGGGGGTGGTGTCCAGAGCTGTAAGGGGGTGACAAAACAGGTAACCATGCGTTAGGATGGGACACAGTGGCAGGCCGGCTCCATACACCTGTCACAACTGAGGGACAAGTGATCAATAACACACGCACGCACACCTACATGCACACTCACACACACACACACACACACGCACACACACACACGCACACACACACACACACACAATACCAGATTTGGTTCTTATTGGGATATGACTGTTTTAAATACTGTATGCCGACATATAACATCTTTTAATTTGGCTGTTTCTGTGGACAAAGTAGCTCTTGTTTTTCCTCGCAGTTTCCCTGAGTCAATCACAGTGGAAAAGTCCCGAGTAAGTAAGTTATTAATTAATTTAGCAATTTGTCCAAAAAATTTTAATAAACGTGGCTAAAAAAGGAGTTTTTAAACTGTTGTTTGAACATCATGTGTAGTTTAAGTATGCAAAGCAATGAAATAGTCGTTCAAAGGCTGTTCACCAACACTATACTTCCAATCAATAACCCAATACTCAAATCTATCCCTTTCCATGTTTAAAGAACGTTGCTATGGCTTTTAAGTTTATTATTTAACCATCAGATTTAGTGTTAAACTAATGATTTTGTTATTGTTATTCAAATTCTGTTTTTTTTTGTTTTTTTGGTTTCTTTCCTTCTTGATGTTTTGTGCATAAGTTGTCTAAATGCATGAAGATGCAATGTCTCGCCAGGACTCTCTTGAAAAAGGATGCTGCATCTCTAAAGGCTTATTCTGTTGACAATAAAATGTGTTCAAAACTTTTACATTACTTCAACCTAGACACCTGCATAGGTGCATACTGGGTCTCTAAAAAAATTTGACTTTAGACACTTAAAAACTAAACAAAAAAGAGATCATCTAATTGTTTGAGGGCTAGCTGTACAATGCACACAATTAGAGAGTAAACTTGGAAATGAAATATTAATTTACAAGTCATATAATTGGGCCTGTAACTGAATAATTCAAGTATACAGGGGAATAAATAATTGCTTATAATTGCTTACAACTTTTCTGTAGCCATGGTGACTTTACTGGCAATGTGATGTGTCGTTTTAAAGTTATACATTCATCCTCCATTCATCTTGTACTTATATAATTCATCCATCCGCTCCCTCTCATTCTGTATATTGTCTGTGCAATGTCTAAAACATCTCTAAGAAGAAATCTATAAAAGGAGGAGGAGGAAGGAAGGGAAGTGAGGCTTCATTTAAGCACAACAAATCCATCAGGAGGAACTGTACAGTGTGGAGATGGGGTCAAGGTAACACTTACACTTACTACAATAGTTGTATTCCAGTGCATTAACCTGTGAGTTAACCTATTGAAAAGTATCACAAGTGCACGATAATGCTCTGATGGAGCCTTATAAAGCTTCACTTGTGTAATGGTTTGCACAAAACTGTGTACTTTTAATAATCTGCCACAGGTTGAACCACGGGCCAGGACACTGGTGTAAAGTGTTCCAAACTGAGGACAGACAGAGTGAATAGTAAGCATGCTGGATCTGAGGTTTGGAGAATAAAGTATATCCTCTAATACGTCAGCCTAGTCAACGGTGGAAAGCACACTGGAGGCTGCTTATAGCTACTGACGTTTCGGCTAATAATACCCCACTGATTGCATTAGAAAAGGTATCATCTTTAATTACAGCACTGTGCAAAAGCAGCCCGCATTCTGATAAGACAGCAATGGAGGCATACGCTGCTGCTAACATCCGGCTCGGTGGAGCAGCCGCGCACCCCGGCCGGTGTCATTACCTTCGATAAAACCTAGATCTTCCCGTACGTCATTGTATTGTTTACCATTATGCATCCTAAGGTAGGCTTTGTTTTTGTTGTATTGCAGAGCTCCCTAATGATGAGGCTGCTTTCTCAACACAGTTGAGCCTGCAACGGCAGAATGCAGATCCACCTTTGTCACAGGGGCTGCACACACTTCAAAGGAAATGTGGGTACAGTGGCAAAAACAGGAGGGACTGGTGGGGGAGGCAGATAGGAACGTAAGTGGCTACATCCCCTGCTGCATGCTGAAGAGAGATGGAGACAGGCGAGGAGGGGGATTGAGAGATAGATGCGGAGTGAGAGGTAGCGATTTTCTGTCCAGAACCCGAAGCTGATCAGAACCCAGAACACCTGAGGAAGGAGAGAAGAGAAACTGGAAAGGGAGTGATGTGGTGGTGGTGGGAAGAAGGATGATGGAGAGCGAGAGAGGAAGTAGAAAAGGAAGAGGATAGGGGGAATTACAGACAGATAGATGCTTCTCATGGTCAGCAAGGAAGTCAAAGGCAGGGAGGAGAGGTGGGAGGTGGGAGGTGGGGAAGGAGAGGAGGATGGGACTGAAGAGAGAGAGAGAGCAGGAGACTGGGGACCGGAATGTGAATGAAAGAGCATGGAGGGAGTGAAGTAAAGTGAGGAGGTGAGGCAATTGGGGGATGAAAAGAAGAAAGGGTGGGCTGGGTGGGTTGTGTGTGTGTGTGTGTGTGTGTGTGTGTGTGTGTGTGTGTGTGTGTGTGTGTGTGTGTGTGTGTGTGTGTGTGTGTGTGTGTGTGTGTGTGCTCAGATCGATACAGAGTGCACTCAATTATCATTCCAGTACAGAGTGTGTGTATGTGTGTGTTCATTCCTGTGAGCTTTGGTGTGTGTGTGTGTGTGTGGCTGCGGGGTAAACTCCTCGCCCACAACTCCAACTAATGGGGAGCAGCACACACCACAGGGTTCCTTTGTCTCTCTGTCTTACTCGCTCGCTCCCTCCTTCACTCCCTCACCCACACAGCCTTTTGGAGATTTTCAGTGCAAGCCCAGCAAGCAGAAAGCAGCAAAGATGGTGGAGGCTGATACAAAATTGTGTTGTGTCAGCGGAGCCTCCTAATAAGGGTTATTTGATCAAACAACCACTTATGAGCACACTATAAAATCCCATGAGCCCTCTGTGTGCGGCGAAGCTACAAGAGAGGCAAAAGTTCTGAGGGGGAGAAAAAAAAAGGAAGTTAAAAAAAAAGGGAGTGTGAGCTTAGATGGAATATTTTTCTTCCAAGCCAAGACTTGCAGGAGGAGTAACTGTAAACGACAACATTGTCAAATATTCCAGTGTCCTTTTGGCGGCGAGTTATTTATTCATATATGCACTGTCACCCGCTGCAAGCACTTGAGAGCAACTGACTGCAGCTCAAGAGTAACCTGACAATCACACAACACTATAAAAGAAAGAAGACAGAGGGAGGAAAAGGGGCTCTTAGGTTTGAGCCACGGGGGCAAGATGGCGCACTCTGCCTGCGGTAGCCCTTCGCCGCCACCACTTTACATTAGCTTATACCTGCGGCTAATTGGCTCGCCGTCACAATAACACCTCTGATCTTCCTCCTCGGATATCTTTGCACATCTCTCATTTCAAAGCTAATTTTTGATTAAGGAAAACGCCTTGAACCCAAATCCCTTGACTTCCCCTTTTTCATTATCAGCAGGCAGGGCGTGCAGTCGATTAGAATACACCCCCGCAACCAACCAGCCACCACATCACCACAGAGTAATCAAACAGAACTTGCCCGGGTGCCTTGTATTTACAAAAGAATACACGACACCAACATGTCTGATTAATCCGCTACTTGAGGCTATCGCACTCCCATGAGGCATAGAGAGAGAAAAAATTCCCCAAATCCTTGGCGTGCAACAGCACAAAGCCACTGATAACAGCCCAGACCATAATAGGCCAAGTGATTTTCATTTGACTCCCAGTGAGCCAAATCAGCAGCTCCCGTCCCTTTCCCCACTGCGAGCGTGTCTCAGTGGCATTCAATGCAGCAAAAGCATTGCTCGGCCATTTCACAGTAGCTGGTTTGATTTCTGCCCTGTGGCTGTTTACTCGCACCGTGCTGTTTGGACCCCCTGAGGGAGCTTAAGGAGGGGTGAGGGCCACAAGAGAGAGAGAGAGAGAGAGAGAGAGTAGAGACAGTACAGGCTTTAAAGCCCCTTTAATGCTGAGACGGCACTAGAATTTTAACAGCTTGAACACTGTTATTACTGTTTGCCAGGCAGAGTTTGAATGACATTTTATTTTATTTTTGATATGTTGCTTTGAGGAGAAGTCGGCTAAGTGTGCGAACATATTGGAGCTGCATTGGGGGAATGCGATTATGAAACTGTGCCGTTATGCACTGTCATGTTGGATGTGTGCTATTGTGTGGCTGCGCCCCATCTGAATAGATAAATATTCCTTCTGACAACACGTTTCCTCAGCCTTTATTGTAATCTCTAAAAGGATGTGATTTCACTATTCAGCGCCTGAACATGACAGCAAACCAAGCTGTTGCATTTGGTGTTGTCGACTGGATGTGTACATGTGTCGGAGTTTGTGAGGAAAGGAGACAGAGGAGGAAGAGGAGGAGGAGAAAAAAGAAGGGATGGTTCAGGGAGGAAAGGAGAGAACTTGCCTGTCTCTGCTGTGATCCCTCTTTCTTTTTCTTGCCATGTTTGCTGGAGGGGACAAAAGAAAGACAATGTCAGGATGTCGAATCTATCTCTCCCTCCAGTGGTCACAGGGAAGCATTGCCTGGCAGTTCATCATAAAGAGAACACCAACTTAATCTACTTGCCCTGTCTCAAACACAGCCCCCAGGTGCTAGATGTGTTAGGATCTTAGAAGATTGGAAAGATATAAGCAAGATGATGGATCCATCATCTTCATGATCTATTGGATTATCCACTTGGAAATCTCTTGCTTCACCACTTTTAATCATCTTGCTTCGGACCTATGCAGTGCTGTTTATAGATTTAATTTAAATGAGATATCATTATCTCTCTCTTTCAAGCTGACTAGCTCCAAAATCACAACCCCACACTCCTAACCAAATCAAATCGGGGCGCGGCAGCTACGCCAGCTTGGCCATGCAGGTGTCGGTGCCAGGGATGGGCTCGGGCCTCAGCTCCAGTCCCTGGCACAGACCCGCCTGGCAGAGCACAGCCGGCCACGGGCCGGGCACTGACCTGACACTGAGGCTGAAGACGCGGCGCGCCACCAGGAACCTCATTAGGTAGTAGATGACCACGATGAGCACCAGCAGGCCCAGCACCACCCCGATGATGGCGCCTGTGATCACGCCAGCCTGGATGGGCACTGTTGGGGGCGAAGGAAAGGTTGTGTGAAAGGAAGTGTTGGAAGGTGCGGGAGAGAGAATTTGAAAGTGGAAAGTGACAGAGAGAGGTTGGTGAGTGCCATGTGAAGGAGAAACCGTTAATGAGAGCGGGAGAAGGCAAGATGTCACGGGAAGGGAGGAATTGACAGGAGAGGAAGAGGAGAAACAAAACAAGACGGAAAAGGGAATAAGAGATGAAAGACAAATAGTCAAGGAAAAATAAAGGTTGAATGAAAGATGAAGAAAACAAGTGCAGTAGAGGCAGAGAAGGAGATGAAGTGGAGGAGAGGTGAAGGTGAGAGCAGAGAAAGAGAGAGAGGAGGTGGGGAAAGGGACAAGACGGTGGAAGACAATGGACAAAGGGGAAAAAAAGAGAGAGATGGAAGGAGAAGGTGAGAAAAGAAGTGAAAGGGAGGCAGTGATGGCAATCTCAAATAGAGAAAGAGATAAAATTGTAACTGATCTCAATTAGCGGGAAGTGCAAAGAATTCCAAGCGAAGCTGCGCACAGCGAATGGTCTGAACACAGCACTCACTTTAGTCTAATGCACAGCGCAAATTGAGATTAATTTCAGAGTTTGGAATGATTTGAAACAACAATTGAGAACAGTTGGCTTCTGACGAAGAAAATTTCCCCAAAATGTGCCATATGAGCTCAGTGGAAAGCTAATGAGCAGACACAGATGTAAGACAACACAGGCATTAGACTGTACATGCTGGGGGAAATAGATTTGGCTGAGGAAACCCCCACTGGACTCTCCCTGTCCTCCCTCCCGTCTCACCCTTCTCAAAGACCAGCAGGCGCACGCTGGAGGGCCGGCCCACTATGTCAGGGGGGTTCTTGGCATCGCAGGTGAAGGTGCCGTTGTCAGTGTAGTCCAGGTTCTTGATCAGGATGGAGCCATCGCGGCGGCCCGGGTTCCCCACAAACTCCACCCGGTCCCTGAACGGTCCCTTGTTGTCCACATAGGCCACACCACCGGTGTAGTGGAAGATCTGGAACAGACAGAGAGGACATGGGACTGTTTATGCACGTGGTGTCACCATGACATGCAGTTAATCTCAAGAACAACTGCATCTGAGAGTTTTTTGTGGTTGTCATCAGCGGTGGAAGAAGATCAGGTCATTTTTCATATAATGTATTAAATGTCCTGTAACAGCCAAGGAGACTAACAGTGAAAACAACACTAGTTTTAGATGGGTCCAATTTTCCCCGCGCAGTCACAGAATGATTTGTGGCAGGTAGATGTTACTATAGTTACACATTCTGATGGGTCACAGGTTTTGACTGGCAAAGATGGCTGCCAGTGGAAACAACAGCTAGCAGTGAGTTCTTCAAAACCTTTCTTTTTAGTTAACTCTGTGTACACAAACAATGTTCTCAATGCCGAGTTCATGTGCTGAGCCCCTGGTGATACTTAGAGCAAAGTCTCATGTTGTGTCGAGCCTTGTTAGTGTTTTAAAAATAGGGATTTTAATGCGATCATAGTATTGCCCCTAGCTCTCCCATTCAAAAGGCCATTTGATCGAAAAACAAGAATACGGTTAATCTTAAATGTGGCGCTTCTGTCCTAAATATGCTTTTAAATGAAAGTTTGACTTGGGTATATTTAAAAAGAAAAACACCCTAGGTTGCATTTTGGCGAGACTTGCTCTTTAAGGTCTTGAAGTTCTAATACCACACTCTAAAAAAATAATAGTCCTGCATTGAAAATGTTACCTAATTTAAAATATGTAAGTTTCATCAGGAAAATGTACTAAAAAACTTAAAAGTAAAAGTACTTAATGCAGAAAAATCCTCACATTTTAGAAAGTCAAACAGTTGTGTTTAATGGTCTAATTATTTCAGCTGGACTTATAATGTTGGTTAGTTTCATTTATAATGAAACATCTGATTTTATAAACTAAATGTGCAAGTGTGCAGAGATCTTAATTTGTAAAGTAACTAAAGCTGTCAGATGAATGTAGTGGCGTACAAGTAGAAAGTGGCATGAAAAGAAAAGACTTGAATAAAGCACAAATTTGTACTTAAGTACAGTATTTGAGTAAATGTCCTTGGTTACATTCCACCACTGGTTGTTATCCAGAAGTAGTTTGTATTTTACATGTAGGTCCAATTTAGCTTTTTCTTTGGAGGCTTATAGGTTGCTGCAGCGTGTAGTGGTGGGAGTTAAGTTCAGTGTTTTAGTCATGTAAGAGTCTAGTCTGCATCAAGAAGGAGTGCTGGGTATCAAACCATAATACCTTTTTGGCACCAAATGACATGTGTCTGAAGCACTGAGTATTGAAACCTGTCAAATACTGAAGGTTGGAATCAAATCTGCTCATATTACTAATAGTATTTCCATTATTAAACGTGCTTGTTTGTACTGTATTAAACAGTTGCTGATTTAGACAAAGGTGAAGGGCAACATTGGCATTCATTTAGAGTCGTGGTCGAGGGGTACAGCTGGGGTGAGCAGGGCTAAGTGTTGATAAAACAGAATTTACACTGAAAGAAAAAAAACAGTAAAAAAAAAATTGGAAATTGAAAAAGAAAAAGAAAATTACCAGTACCTTTTACGTTAAGTTTACGGATATTCCTGTTAATTGAAAAATTGACAATTCTGTAAATTTACAGTATATCCTCTGTACCTTTAATGAACATTTCCAGAAAAACACCTGTGAAAGATCATTACAGAAAACATGTACGAGGTCAAGGTGAAATTTGGTTGACATTTTGGTAAACGATTAATTTAAATTTTCAGCACAGTTCTGATTGAAGGTTTGAGGACTGTGAAAGTCTTGCATGAATTACACCTTTTACATGATGTGAACATGTCAGAAAAAAACACAAACGACATTTAAAAAAAGGACAAATGCACCATGAAAACTGACATATGAAACTGTAAATGTGTCCCGGCATGTGAAGAAATGAGCGACAGAAGATAAGTGGGGAAAAAAAGAAAACGGAGAAGAGAAATCCAGTTTCAAAGTGAGGGCACTGCGGGAGACGGATGAAAGCGAAGGAGGTGAAGGGAGGAGATAATGAGATAGGAGGGGAGGGACAAAGAAGGCAGGGCGAGGGGGGAGGAGATTAAGGGAGGTGGACAGAGGGAGGCGCAGTCAGGACGGGGAGATAGAGAGATTAGAGAGATGGCAGGACGATAAGGGCAGGCTGAGTGAAATTAAAGAGCAGGAGGCAGCGAGAGGACTGGGAGGATTAGTTGGTAGGAGAGTAAGTTTCTGTGTGCTTGTTGTTGCCTTCTTCCTGTTGAAACTAGGGCTGCACCAAATGAGGAAAATACGCGATAACGTTGAATTTCAGGATAATGATATTATTTGCGATAAATAAACAGATGTTAAAATGTACTCAGTTCTGCCTTTCTTCAGCTTTCAGAAATATGCTAAAATACAGCAAATGGCTTGTTGAATTAAAAAAAAGAAGAAAAAAAACATTATTTTAAAGGAGAATTCTGGTCAATTTCAACATGTAGCTCTGTTTTTTTTAATGTGGAGTGCTGTCAGTCGCGAGACAAATGAAAACAATCGGTACTGTCTACACCGAGTTAACCTCCTGCTGGAGTTAGCACCCAACCGGCTTAAACAGGCTTTAAGTTTTAAACATGTTTTAGCTTCTAAAAATATAAAAAATTCATTACAAGTGCCTACCCATGTGCAGTTATTTCTTCCAAGACTTCCAAGACTGCAGTAGATGTGACAGAAAGGCATGAAAGTTGTGTTAATTCAGCGAGTGCACATACCGCTGTTTATTTCCTGTCAAAACATGCCTTTCTGTCACATCTACTGCAGTAAAATTCCCTGTGTTCACTCGGAAGGAATCACTGCACATGGTTAGGCACTGTTGTCAACCCATGTTTTGTCCCTTTGTGTTTGTGCATTGTCTGTTTAAGCCAGTTTAAGCCTGTTGGGTGCTAACTCCAGCAGGAGGATAACTCGGTGTAGACAGCACCGATTGTTTTCATTCGTCTCGCTACTGACAGCACTCCACATTTGAAAAAAAACATGTTGAAATCGACCCTAATTCTCCTTTAATGTGCGAATTGAACATTGAATTGAACACGAAAAAGCATAATTGAAAAAGAATGATATTTATATTTTAAAGTGGAGTTTTCTCCTGATACTCCGTTTTAACTGACACAAACAACAAACTTGGCTATAAGATTCCGTTCTCATGCACTGTCTTGTACTTGGGTCATATTTCACTTGTAATATTGAAGATGGACCCATACCTTGTAAATATACTCCTTACAGCAGCTAAGAAAGCCATTACCAAAAGCTGGTATAAGAATAGTTTATATCCACGACGTTCCACTTCCAGGATTGCTCTCATTCTGTCGGAATTCTGCCAGAAATCACTCTTTTCGGATGTCCGTTGCCTTCCTCTTTCTTTGTGTTGGTATTCTAACCTCTGGTGGATTTCTGAGGACTATGGTTAACTGGTCCTCAGA
>NC_045744.1:28652239-28654547 GCF_008692095.1 Etheostoma spectabile
GTAAATCCAAACAGCTAGCTAGACTATCTGTCCAATCTGAGTTTTCTGTCACACGAATAAAACTACTTTTGAACGTACACGTTCCACCAAAACAAGTTCCTTCCTGATGCTATTTTGCAGAGGCATTGTGGCTCCGTCTGGTGCTTAGTACCGCGAAGACGATGGGGATTGGTTTAAAGAAATGCCAGTTAACAAGAGCACTTATTCTCCCATCCCGGAATGCTGTGTGGACTAGCCAGACCCTCCTACACAGCGCTGTGGAGGAAGGTCCGACAATGCGAGACTAGTATACAAGAAATAAGGACAATGGACAGGTTGACCTTGTATTTAAACTAAACATAAGGACACTGGCTCACAGCTTGGACTCATTAGTGGATAAAGCATCTACCTGAAATGGAAACATTTTATTTCGATTTTTGAGGCTATCATCACCTTTCCTCACAGACCCGGTTTCCTATTTATTTAAAAAAAAATTCTACTTAATATTCACAAATTGAAGTAACTGTGTACAGTTGTAATGTACTATGAATTAAAAAGAAGAAGAAAAAAGTGTCTTTTGCAATGTGTCGCAGGCTTTCACAATATGTTTATTGCAGCAGTTAAAGTATATCATATATAAAAACTATGTATTGTGCAGCCCTAGTTAATACACAAATCCTGCACTTCTTTTTTTTCTGTCCTGTAAATGTTGGATTAAACCAGGATTGTTTTTTTTTTAATGATTTGCAAGTATCCCGTTCTGGAAGAGTGCTCTGAAAATAACTCAAAATGTTGGCATCCTGTAGCAAAAAAATGACCAGCAATGTTAAAATCCCAGAGATCCTGATATTAAAGCATCAAATAGAGTTGGCAAGTGATCCCAAATCAATGAGATGATTTTTTTTTTATAGTTTCAAGGACTTCTCCAGCTAGAAATCATGTAACATTAGTACACCCCGCCTCCCTCTCTTTGACTACATTTCTGTTCTACTTGGTGCCTGGTAGGGGAGGAGATGGTGCAAACAAAAAAAGTCTTTTTGGCAGAGGACACAGCCATTGTTGCCAACAGCAAAGCCAACAGCAAACAATGTTTTTGCATTTCCTTCTTGAATATTAATGTGTATCTTCTTGAATGTGGAAACAGGTTAACATCAAGAGGGAGTACAGAACATGATAATTTCATTTAGGGAGATATGGAGAAAACTCCTACTCCCTCTGGTGTACCTCCCCTTACTTATTCCTGCTAAATATCTGGCTCTTTAGCTGCTAAATGCCCCACAATCCTCTTCTTATACTTTTTTTTTTTAGCTTTTTCATAACCATTCATACACATACACACAGACACCCCTATTATATCTATATTCTTTCAATTTATTTTATGTCTTTGTTTGTACCTAATGCTTGTTTTTTTTAAATTCCATGCTTACTTGTGTATAATTTGTAGATTTCAGGACGTTATTTCTTTAGGTGAGATTCCTTCTATAAAAAATGTTTTTTATCTGTTGTGTTTCTGTTGCCTTGGTCTTATTGTGCAAAATAAATACTAAAACCAAGGGCGTAGGTTTTGTTTCAACACTAGTAACCGGAGGGTCTGGGGGAAATTTTTTGAGCGTCAAACACTTCATTTCTTACATTCTGGAGAATTTTTTTGAGATAATTTATAGTGCAAATGTCTTTATTTATGTGAAGGAAGTTATTATTCTCCTGTATTGGTCAAAACTTTCTGCATATTCAAAACATCACACGTGCTTCTGGATGTTTTTTAAGGAACTATGTACTGTACAGTTCAACAGTCAACAACAAATCTATTAGAGAATGAGACCTTGTTAAAGTTTACATCTACATAAAAGACATTTAAAATCACATAACATCACATCACTTTATTTTTCACGCTCTTGACTTGTGTTCTTTAACCCCCCAGAGAAGCACACACACACACAACTGTTTGTTTTTCGTGCATATTTTGAGTCCACCCCGGTTATTTTTTACCTCTTTTGGGGAGCGGGTTGTTTCCTGCTGCGTCTGATAGCAGCACAGATGAGGGCATGAGAGCGGATCAAAAGAGCAAAGCTGCGGGCTGTAAAACCAAAACTAAGAGCTTCTGGATGAAAGTAACATGAAGGCACTTTTTGTAGAGCAATGATTTAAATCATGCTTGTTCCGTGACAATGTCATCAAATGCAGCTTTAATGTGGATGTGACTAATTTGTTAGATATTTACCAATGGTTGCTTGAATGTGACAGAAAAGAATATTTTCTTTACAGGATAATGCCATGGCCGTGTATGCCTGTGAAGTGTCACACTTATCATATATATATATATATATAT
>NC_045744.1:28654557-28663300 GCF_008692095.1 Etheostoma spectabile
ATATATATATATATATATATATATAGGACAGCTTAGACATAAAAAGGGAGAGTAATAGGTAATAGTAATACATTTTATTTGCAACACACTTTATATTTAAGCAAATGCTACATAAAGATGCTAAGGAGAAAAGAGTATTAAACTAAAAGAAACAAACAAAAATACAAGGAAAGGGGTAAGAAATCAGCCAAAAGCTCTGATTAAAAGGGGGGTCTTGAATGACATGCAGTAAAGGGCTGGAGGTCGGAACCGAACGTGCAACCGCTACGGTGAGGACTGATTCGCTTTTATGTGGGCGCACGCTCTACCAGGTGAGCCACCCATGCACCCCACCAGTTCTTTTTTTAATGTAATAAGATTTTGACATGATATAGCCAGTAAAGGCTTTTTAATTATTTTATGCAAAGAGAGTACCTTGGTACTTCTTTTCTCTTATCAATCGGTAGACTTTAGAGCAGTGGTTCTTAACCTGGGTTCGATCGAACCCCAGGGGTTCGGTGAGTCAGTCTCAGGGGTTCGGCGGAGGTCAAGACACACACCCAACTCATATGATTCGTGATGACACGCCCCGCTTGGCCATCATCAGAAGAGTTCGGTGAACGCGCATATGAAACTGGTGGGGGTCAGTACCTCCAACAAGGTTAAGAACCACTGCTTTAGAGTGTAGAGTTTGTGTGTGTAGGTATTTGTGTCTTACAGAGATGCTGTCCCGGGCGCCGTCAGGCCTGTATGTCCAGGAGAAGGTGACTTCCTCCGAGGTCCAGCGCCAGGAGAAGAAGGAGCAAGAAAGCCGGACGTCGCCGCCCACCAGGGCGTGGCGCTCCCAGCCGGTGTAAATCATAATGGCCTGGGACTGCTCAGGCACTGGGAGACAGAAAAGCAGGGACATTACTTCACAAATAAACACATCACCACAATATCAAAATATCCAGTGAGTTCAACATGTTTTTGGTTTAATATTACTGTAAATACTGCCTTTACTACATTGTCTTACTACCATTTGCAGCAGAAAGTGATCAGAATTGCAACCTGCAAAAGATTTTTGTTAGAAGAAAGCAAGGTAATGAACAAACAAAACCACGATGGACAGTTGTCTTCATAGGAGTGACATAGTGACATAGAAACACACTTGATGTTTTATGTTCTTGACATAAAGTATATCCTTGTTCTGTTATACTTTTGATCAAAATACAATGAATTGACTGGCATTCTTTCTTAAGTCCCTACATTCCTGAACATTGTTCAACCCCTACTGTAATCTCGAGACATATAAAGCATTCCCATTACAATGTATTACTTTTCTCCCTGAAATCTATCAAACAAAACCCAAAGACTTAGATATGCAACCACACACACACACACTGTTAAACTGCACATTTAGTGGTGTCAGATCCACCATTGATTCAGACATGCACTCAGTAAATATTTGGATTATTACTGGAATAGTGGTGCTAGTCTCTCAAAGTCAAAGGGGAACATCATTTTCTCTATTAATATAGATTATGTTGGCTTAATCATTTGCACTGTTTATGCTTGAGTAATATCTAATGATTGATTTGGTTAATTTGGTTTTGGCTGCAAAATCAATATTTTACTTCCCTTGAAAATGCACTCAGCATTTCAAACAACCACCAAAGCCCCTGGGAGCTGCACACCCCTGCCACTCTAACATTAGCAGGAACAACATAATTTTTCTATTGTTCAGTTTCACTTAAAATGTGTGAATGGGCCATCATGCGTCACAGTCATGGAGCTTTATTTTAAGCCTGGTGTGTAAAGTTTACGGCTTTTACTGTGACAAGCGTCCTTGAGCCCTCGCAAAACTTGTCAATAAAATCATGCTGGACATTTTTAATTAAAATTCTGACAATAACTGCAAACATCTGACAGGAGGGGAGCACAGAAAGCTGTCTGCTTGAGAGCAAAAAACTGCTAACCCTCGCTTCCAAAGAGATAATATCACTCTGACTTTGCTTGCTTAGAGACACCTGCTTTATAAGAGGAGTACACTGCTGGGTCATTTAGAATAATGCACCTGAGAATTAACGGTGTCCTCTACAGGTGGCTTTTGTTTAATTAAATCAATAAGTAAATGTTAAGAAATGAATTTAAATGCTTTAATGAAATATTAAGACGGCGTAGAGGGAGATATTACATTTTAGTGAAAGATCAATTAATTCCCTACTAAGACCCTTTTGATTCTCATTAAGTCCCTCTGTTCTCAGGTAAGCACTAAAGAAGAAAACACATAGATAAAAAGTCCTCTTTATCATATCCTCATTTAACCTTTGACCCCACATCAGTGGAAAGATAATTTCTACATCTTCACTTTCAATAGATGAAATTCACTGTGTGGGTCTTTGAGACCTCTTCAGGATAAAAATAAATTTAAAAAAAGTTCAAAGAATATTAGTTATTTCTTTTTACCTATTCCCAGGAGGGCAACCGACGCCAGCGCCAAAAACGTCAGCATGGTTTCTGGCTTCTAAGGAGCTCCCAAAAGACGGATGCTGCAGACCTGACAGGAGTGTGTCGAGGAAGAGTCCCACTCTGGAGGGAGAGTGAGTGAGTGAGTGAGTGGAAGGAGGAGAAAGAAAGAAAGTGTGAGTGGAGGGGTTGCAGGCCGCCAGGACAGAGGGCTTCACAACAACAGAAAACCCACTGTCCCCTGGTTTATACCCAACCCCACCCCTCTCACACAGGCCCAGTCCGGCCCATTCCTCCTCTCCACCCCCCACCCATCCTGCCATTTCTCTCTATTTTGTCCCTCACTGAAAGGAATTACACAAATTAGCGTTTGAAATGAAAGAAAAACACAGGCGAGAGGCACCTGCGCCATACAGTAGCTGGTGGGTGAACAATTAAAAAACCTCTGCTTGTCAACTTTAGAAGTTGCTCCCTTTAAAAAATAAATCCATTAGTATTGTTAACTCATCCCTTGGGTGAATGATGGCATGGAGTGTCTTAAAAGAGAGCAAAAAGGCTGAGCTTTGATTAAAAACAAAATATTGGAAGTATTTTATTCTCATGAAGGAACTACTTCCATCCTTCAATAGGGAAGTGAAAGAGGTGAGAACTGCATATTTTTCCAATATGATTGATTGCAATAAGAAGAATCCCAGTGCACTGCTACTGGTGTTTTTAAATGATATCATTCTTTGTGAACAAGGTCACTGAATATGGTCTAACATGTAACCTTCCTGGACCACTGGGACTGACTGTCTGCATCACGTTTCCTATTGAGCCAGTTAAGGCTAATCTCATGGGTAGATCTCACAGACATTGTCTCCAAAATGTGCACCCCTTGACACTTAACATTGTTCCAACTTCTCTTTATAAAGAAGTTTTTAGTTCCTTCGAACCATTGTTAATCCCCATTGTAAAAAGCTCTTAGCATTGGCCTTGCGCCTGATTATTTTAAATATGGGAATATTCAGCCAAGCCTGGCCCATTGCTTCCCAGTAGGTATAGATGTATTTCCAAACTCCCTTTAATTTCCAAGGTCTAAGCAATAATATCTTTGATAAATTCCAGACTGGTTTTCTTTTAAGACACAGTACTGAAACTGCTCTGCTAAGGGTTTTAAATAATATTTTAATGTGGAATGTTCAGTTCTGTTGCTGCTTGACATGAGTGCAGCTTTCGACACTGTTGACCACTCCATTCCTATCACTAGGCTTCAGCAATGGGTGAGTTCAACAAGGACTGCACTCGAATGATTTGCCTCCTTATTGTCAGACAGGAGTTTTTCTCTGACCATTGATCATTGTCTCCTCTTCTGTTCGACTGACGTGTGGTGTACCCCAGGGTTCAATCCATGGTCCTGTTCTTTTCTCCCTGAATGTGTTCTCACTTGCTTTCTTAATTAGCCAATTTAGGAGTATTTCTTAACACTGTTATGAGGACGATAGGAAGTTGTACCTTTCTTTCAAATGGAATTACCTCAGTAAGTTATCCACAATGCAAGCCTATCAAACAACTATCAAGGACTGTACGTCAGATAATGTCCTCCAACTTAATACCGACCAAACAAAAGTCCTCATCACAGGCCCTGAGAGAATTTTCAATAAAATAAAGCAATGTTTTGGTCCCTTAGCGGCAAATGTTAAGCGAGCCTAAAAACAACAACATATGCTCTTTGAATGGCACATAAAGAAAGTCTGAAGAATCAGGTTTCTTCCAAATAAAAAATATTACAAAAATAAAAGCTCTATTATATTTTCAAGATCTGGGGAAAAAAAATCAATCATGACTTTGTTTTTTTCCTGTCTTGATTATTGTAATTCACTGTTTATTCTTCTTTATCAGGCTTCAGTTGGTCCAAAACGGCTGGTAGACTTAATTAATACTCGACGTAGGGCACACATTAACCCACACCAGTGTTGGCCATATATGGAATGCAGAATTGGTTTTAAATAAAGTTTACACACTTACTGACTTGGGCAACTTGGGGTGGATTTGCAAACACTGAAGCATTCATCATGGTGTACCATGATAAATGTGTTAGATTACACCCTCACTGTGATGTGACTGAGTTGAGAGGGAATGTTAATCAATGTTTAGCATGTAGGTGCGAGCAAGGGCATGTGACAGGAAATTATGACCATCTGCAGTTGCTCTGTATGTGATCAGTGCTCATATGTGACAATTACATGGGGAGTGGTGGGAGGCTGTCTTGGCCGGTTTTCAGTGAAGAAGGAGGGTATGATGGGGGGTGGGGGGATCCTGCAGCGAGGTTAGTCCAGTGCCCTCTCCTCTGTCCCCATTCCTCACCCCTCTTTCTCCTCTCCCTGCACTTTCACCAGCTCTGAGGCCAGCGGCTCAAACAAAGCCCCGAGTCTTTGCTCTCTGTCCTCCCTCTCTTCAGATTCCTGTCGTTTGCTGACGTCTAGCACTTGGAGACAATAGAGAGAGAGGGGAACAGGGGTTGAGTCGTGTTTGCCTGTCTGTCAATGGCGCTTTCTTCCTCACTAGCCTCTCCCTTTCTTTCTCCCTGCCTCGTTTTCTCCTCCTGCCCAGACAAAGCTGTATATTCAAAATGCAGCACCCACTCCTCCCTTTTCCAGTAACACAGACGACGATAGAGCGGGGGAGACCTGCTATATATAGATGGGTTGATATGAGGACAGGACAAGACGCACAGACTTGAGACCAAGACAGTGGCAGATACAAAGGCAGGAAATGGGGAGACAAAAAGCAGACAGGGAGTGGAATTTCTGCAAAAGCCTCATTTCTAAAAGGTCTCATTCCATCATTTTGTCACATGTCATAAATGCATTCATTTAGCCGCTGGCATTGCAATAGTGAATAAATGCACAAATGAATGGTCTGCAGTACTCCTCCAGCTTCAGCAAACACACAAGCTGGATTCACTCCTTCTCAACATTAAAAGTAAACCACATCAGTCATGATTCGACACCTCCTACCCCCTTTGGGAATGTATATATGATGAGTGTAAGATGAGGAGGCACTTGACAAGGATGTCCACTTCACTTTGTCATTTTACTGAGCCTACTTATCCAGGTTTCCTCTGCTGGATCTCGTTTGCAAGAGGACTCTTGGCCGAGACGGCAGCAAAGCATTTAGCAACAGATCGACTTTTGCTTACATTTTAAAGACCACGGCGTAAATTCTTACCACTTGTGAAATATTGCAACCACTCATTCATCTTAACACCTCAAATACTTCTGCTGACGGATCAGCTGAACAAAATGGACCATCTGCCAACTTGTTGGCGCCATCAACTGTCTAAGCTTTGGCTTGAACGTTTAAATCGCGACACCCTTAACAATTATGGCAGATCCTGCCTTCAGGCTCTAGAGAAACAGGGGGATTCTTTATGAGCCTGGCAGGTGCAGAATGTGGCAGGCACCCAAACTCGAAAGCACCGAGTGACAGCGGCAGTGGCTCAGCTTGGCAGGCAGAAACTGTATCACATATAGAGTGAAGGCCCCCATTCCTTCAGCTGGCAGTGGTATAGCCACTAATGTAGGAGAGGGAGAGCTTATCTGCAGCTAAATTGTACAGAGAGGAGTGGAAGATAGGAGATAGAAAGAAGATAGGGGGAGAAAGGTACCAGTGAGAAACAGACAGACAACTCGATCTGTAGCGCCATTTAGAGATTTTGTCTAAATTATACATGAGTCCTCAGCTGCACTTTAGCGATATTAAGGTGGACAAGGCTTCATATCAATTGGTTTTATTAGTGGTGACTGAATATGCAAAGTACCTGTGGCTTCAGCCACTGTGTGAATGAAACCATCTCATCTGTCTGCCTGTGTAACTCATCAAGCTTGTTTTCACACATTGAGACAGTGGCCTCAGTTTCATTTGGTGAGGGCATGTCATTAGACACCAGTAGAAATTTACAGAGCATATTTTCTTGTTATATTGTAATTTTCTTTGACGTAGAATTATTTCCAATGGCAGGATGAGAGAGAGCGAGAGAGAGAAAAAAGCATACCAAGCGCACATTCAAAAGACTAGGGATAATCACAGTCTGGGAAAGCATCCCAAGCTGTAGATGTTAGGGGCTCTTGTCAACACTATCCATGTCTAATTTTTCTGCAATGTTGAGTATGTTTATCACAGCTCTGAGTGCAGCATCATAAGGCAGGCTGGCAGATGTGCAGAAGGGGAATGTCTTTCTTCCAAATGTGAAGGGGCCTCTGTGAATGGAGAGGGTCTTTGAGGGTTTCTTGCCAGTTAAGACAGGGAAAAGATGAAGAGAGACAGAAGAGATACACACCACGGGCTGGTTCATGCGAAGGTCATAAGACTAATGGCTGTCAACAATGATCCAATGGAGTGTACTGCAGTCTTACCCCCTTAAGCACAAGGCTCTCAGTGTGAGCCAAAGTGAAGCAATGACAAGGGGGGACAACAACAACCGGCACCATCATAAACCAATCATAAAGTAAAGTCTTGTAAACGACTAGATGGGCTCACAGTTTTTGCTGCAGGGGTTGGATAATCAAGCAAAACATTTCCATAACCAAATAAGGCAAATGAGCCATGGCGAGCAATTGGCCAGAAAACTGTCAAAAGTTAAGGCTAGAAGGCAGGATTAAACATAAATACAGCAGTGTTATGCCATCGAGGTTTTCTAATAGGAGACAGGTTCAAAGCCTGTTTTAAAAGATTTAGAGTAGGAAACTGAGGCAAAAATATAACTAGAAAGTGTCTGTAAACAGTTTCAACCTATAAGCTTTTCTTTTCTTTTCGAGACTTGCTACGACTTACAACATGTATTTATACTTGACATGTATTTAGTTTTTTTTTTTTTAAAGCAACACAGCGGCTGCTGTAAAATATCCAAAATTGGTGTGGGAGAAAACTGCTGCTCGAGTCAATACATAAACTCTAATATAGTGTATTAATTTCATATTTAATCACAGTTGACCTATAATTTTACTGGTGAAAACTGGAATGGTAGTAGGCTACACCTATAATTGCATTTAGGTGCAACCTTGCAGGCAAAAAAGTACACTACTACTAATCCCATTCTGAGGTTGCAGCACTATTATTAACTGAATTATGATTTACAATCATTTATTACTTTTTAATGTCTCTTTCTGGTTTGTGTCCAGGGAACTCTACACACATGTTTAAAACACGTTTCAGAGCAAATACACATTCTTCTGACGGCGCTTTCCTACGGTGGCTTTACTGATATGCTCCGCATTAACAATATTGTAAAGAAACTACCATTTGCAAAAAAACATAATGCGACGCAAAGAATGTGCTGGGATGTAAGAGCGTGTCCACGATGGGAGACGTTAGTGATATGAGGACGGATGAGGTTATCTAGGCTACATAACTGATGGACTGGGAAGAAAAATGGTACCGCTCAAAAAGCTAAAACCAACATGTTTTTTTATTCATGCAGATAACAAACTGCGCTAAAATGCGCCAGATACAGACTCAAAAAATGAATGAGGAAATGAAAGAGTGCTGTGTCAGAGGGAGGAGACAGAGAGAAGAAAACCTGCTCCCAACCCGGTTAGGTTCACAGGCTCAGTTACCATAGTAACTGACTCTGAGGTTAAGTTCCCTTTCTTTCTGAAACGAGCTGGAGTTACTCCTCTCTCTCTATTTGCGATACATGGGTGCCTTATCGATTTGTATTGTGATTTTAATTTATTGCGATTCTAGAAGTATTGCAACAGATAGTAATGATTATTGTGATTTTCTCTCTCTTTAACAAAAACAAAAGTTGAATAATACGCTTCTACAGATGATACATTATATAATTTTCAAAAAATGTTTTCTAAGAAGAATGCACATCACATGTCAGTCAGTCTGACATTAAGAACAACATGGATCTTCTGCAATTTCTTTATTTTTTGGCTGGAAACAGGATGTAGTTGCCATCGGCGGTATGGTGTAAACAGAAAACATTTAGGTAGTGATGCTCCGATGTGAAAATTGTGGCCGATATCGATTACCGATATTAATGGCATTAATTGTTATGGCCGATACCGATATTTACCAGTGTCAATATTTCTGTATAGAAAACACGTTTTTATGATAATCAAATAAAGGACTATTTTCTAAAACGCATTTTTTTTTTTTTTACTTTTGTGATTTATTTTCAGAAATGACTGATATTGGGCACCTTTACCTGTGTGCAAAATATGACTGTCATCAGATTTTCAAAAGAAAAAATAAATATTTATATAAAAATAAAGGATACAAGTGAGTCCTGAATTCACACTATGAATAAGCCAACCCTGAGTATTCT